>NC_054468.1:228555040-228852540 GCF_017639515.1 Carcharodon carcharias
AAGGAGGCCATTCGGCCCTTCGCGCCTGCACTGCCTCTCTGAAAGAGTATTCCACCTCATCCCACTCCCCTGCCTTATCCCCCAGCTCCCCCCACCCCCACCCCCACCCCGTAACCTTGCACATTCTCTCTTTTCAGGTAGAAATCCAGTTCCCTTTTGAATACCTCGATCCAACCTGCCTCCACCACCCTCTCAGGAAGTTTGTTCCAGACTCCAACCTCTGGGTGAAAAAACCTTTCCTCATATCACTATTACTCCTTCTGCCAATTATTTTGAATGTGTGCCCTCCAGTTCTTGATGCTATCTTGAATGGGAACAGTTTCTCACTATTTATCCTGTCCATACCCCTCAGGATCTTGAACACCTCTATCAATTCTCCTCTCAGTCTTCTTTTCTCCAAGGAAAACAGTCACAAACTCGCCAATCTATTCTCACAGCTACAGTTCTTTATGTCTGGAATCATTTTTGTCAATCTCCTCTGTACTCTCTCCAATGCCTTCGCATCCTTCTTCAAGTATGGCACCCAGAACTGGAAGCAGTACTCCAGACGAGGCCTAATTGATGTCTTATACAAGTTCAACAAAACCTCCTTACTCTTGTACTCAATGGCCCATTAATAAAGCCTAAGATACTATATGCTTTATTAACTGTTCTCTCAACATGCCCTGCCATCTTCAATGTCATATGTGCCTATACATTGAGGTCCCTCTGTTCCTGCACCTCCTTTAGAGTAAACTCGCCTTTATTTTATACTCTCTCCATAGTCTTCCTGTCAAAATGAATCACCACACATTTCTCTGCATTGAATTTCAGCTGCCATTTGTCTGCCCAATACACCAACATGTCTCTGTCCTTTCGAAGTTCAAGACTATCCTCCTCACAATTGACAATGTTTCCAACCTTTGTATGATCTGCAAATTTTGAAATCATGCCCTGAACACTATAGTCTAGGTCATTAATATATATCAGGAAGAGCAAGGGTCCCAACACTGACCCCTGGGGAACTCCACTACAAACCTTCCTCCAATCTGAAAAACATCAATTAACCACAACTCTTTGTTTCCTGTTACTCAGCCAATTTCTTATCCAAGTGCCTACTCTCCCTTTATTCCATATGTTAGAATTTTGTCTATTGTGTGACACTGTATCAAATGCCTTTTGACGATCCATATACACCACATCAACTGCATTTCCTTTATCAACTTTCTTTGTTACCTCCTCAAAAAACTCCAGCAAGTTAGTTAAACAAGATTTTCCCTTAATGAACCCATGCTGGCTTTCCTTACTTATCCTGCACTTGTCTAAGTGACTATTAATTTTGTTCTGAACTGTACTTTCCAGAGGTTTCCCTACCACTGAAGTCAAGACAAAAGTGACCATGAAATTGTTGAATTGTAAAAACACAGCTGGTTCAGCGAATATCTTTTAGGGAGGGAAACCAGCCATCATTACCCAGCATAGCTTGTATGTGACCCCAGTCTCCACATCAGCATTGTTGACTCTTAACTACCCTCTGATGTAGTTGTGCAAATCACTTGATATCTAAATAAGGTCAGAAAGTGCTGGAAAAATGCAACTGTTCTGTCAGCTTCTGTGGAGAGATAAACACGATTAGTGTTTTGAGTCCAGTATGACTCTTCTTTGGAACCGAAGTGGTGGACTCAAAACGTTAACCCTGCTTCTTTCTCCACAGGCGCTGCCAGACCTGCTGAGATTTTCCAGCACTCTCTTTTTTATTTCAGATTTCCAGCATCCCCAGTAGTTTGCTTTTATCAAAATAAGGTCAACTGGGGTGGGATATTAAATGCCCCTTGTCCACGTCCTAAGAACGATTATGAACTGGACAGATTGACTGACAGTATAAACAAGAGGTATAATACTTTGTTTGACTTGCGATTCTGTATATAATTACTACTTTGATGCAGGGATTGTGATAATTTGGCGGGGGGGTGGGGGCTGGAGGGACCAACATATAAATAGTTAATTTAGGAAGGACAGCTGTTCAACAATCACTTCACTAAAGCTTGAATCACTTGGCAAACAACCTGTACCATTAACATTTTTCTATATTTGATCTCAAGTCAGTAACAGCTCCTATTGTTCAATGCCATCTCCCTTGCTCTCTCTTTTGCTCTCTCCATTGTATGGTCATTTAGTGTTGAGTTGTGCTGACCTGTTGGATTAGAAAGGCTTAGGGGAGAAGCCACATGGTCCCTTACCCTTTGTTTCCATCTTTCTGTTGTGCTTTTTTTTGTTTTTTTTTCCCCTGAGTGAGTATGGTTGGGTTCAGAGGCCCAGTTGACAGCCTGGTCCTCTCTCTCAACAGAGAAATGCAAAAGCAGGAGCTTTCTGCTACTATTGCGGAGCAACTGAGATAGCGTTCAGCTTTATCTGTGGCTGGTGCACTGGCAATAACTGGTGTGAAGAGTTTGCTCCATTATATTTGTGTTGGAATAACATGTCTTTAAATTATATTAGAAATTTCTATGAAGGATGTGTAAGTATGAAAGAACAACTAGTGTATCAAATGTTTTCAGCACTTTGTGTCTTAGGTTTGTAGCTAAGTTTTGTTATGTGTCTGTTTTCACCTCCCTGTTTAGCTCAGGCCTCCGACAGTGATTGGCCAGTTCCACACCCTGTTCTTCGGCTCAGTGCGTATGTTCTTTCTGGGAGTGTTGGGATTCGCAGTCTATGGGAACGAAGCTTTGCATTTCAGCTGTGACCCCGACAGGAGAGAGTTAAACCTCTTCTGTTACAATCAGTTCCGGCCTATCACTCCACAGGTAAACAAGGTGAATCGGATTTGCAATGTGTGTTACTCAAGGCTGGAAGTTACTCGGTCAATTATTTGCTCCCTCTGCACATTTTATGGTGTGTTTTTTCCTAATTCATTCTTAGGATATGGGCACTGGCATTTAGTACCCAACTGTAACTAACCTTATTTTGATATTGTGTGGCTTTTTATTCTTCCTGCCAAAGTGAACAAGTTCACATTTTCCCACATTATACTCCTTCTGCCAAATATTTGACCACTCACTGAACCCATCTATATCTCTTTGCAGATTCAACTGCATCAGAGGGTCGTTAAGAGTCGACAGTGTTGGTGCAGAGACTGGAGTCACACAGGCTAGACTAGGTGCCCTAAAGGATATTTGTGAACTGGCTGTGCTTTCACAAATCACCAGTTTCATGGTCACTTTTACTGACAACACCAGTGGTGGGATTTGAACTCGCATTTCTGGATTAGCAGTCCAATCTGAAGCAGAGAGTAGGGATAATTGGGTCATTTTCAGGTTGACAAAGTGTATCAAGTGGAATGCCACAGGGATCAGTGCTGGGGCCTCAACTATTTACAATCTATATCAATGACTTGGAAGACAGGATCAAATGTATGGTTGCTAAATTTGCTGATGACAAAGGTGGGTAGGAAAGTAAGTTGTGAAGTGCACATAAGGAATCTGCAAAGGGATATAGATGGGTTCAGTGAGTGGGCAAAAATCTCACCATAACATGGGAAAATGCAAACTTGTTCACTTTGGCAGGAAGAATAAAAAAAAGCAGCATATTATTTAAATGGAGAAAGATTGCAGAACTCTGTGGTACAGAGGGATCTGGGTGTCCTGGTACATGGATCACAAAAAGTTAGTATGCAGATACAGCAAGTGATTAGGAAGGCAAATGGAGTGTTGTCATTTATTGCAAGGGGAATGGAATGTAAAAGTAGGGATGTTGTTCTACAGTTGTGTAGGGTATTAGTGAGACCATGCCTGGAGTACTGTGTATAGTTTTGGTCTCCTTACTTAAGAAAGGATATAATTGCATTTGAACCAGTTCAGAGAAGGTTCACTCGACTGATTCCTGGGATGAGGGGGTTATCTTGTGAATGAAGATTGGGCCTGTATCCATTGGAGTTTAGAAGAATGAGAGGTGATTTTGTTGAAACGTATAAGATCCTGAGGAGACTTGACAGGGTGGACGCTGAGAGGGTATTTCCCCTTGGGGGGGGGAGTCTAGAACTAAGGAACATGATTTAAAATGAGAGGTCTCCCATTTAAGATGGAGCTGAGGAGAAACGTTTTTCTCTCAGAGGGTCGTGAGTACGTGGAGTTCTCTTCCCTAGAGAGTGCCGGAAGCAGGGCTATTGAATATTTTTAAGGCTGAGTTAGATAGATTCTTGATTGACAAGGGAGTCAAAAGTTATCGGGGGTAGGCAGGATAGTGGTGCTGAGCCCACAATCAGACCAGCCATGATCTTATTAAATGGCAGAGCAGACTTAAGGCTCCAAATGGCCTACTCCTGCTCCTAATTTGTATGTTCGTATGCCTATTGATTCATTAGCCCCGCCACACTATTGTACTTCCATGCAATATCTTGTCATGGTTGGGGGGCCCGTCAGTTAGCTGTTTACCCAGTTAATACGCTAATGTGTATTAACCATATGGATGCTGTATTGTCAGAGGTGCCATTTTTCAGACCATACATTAAACCAAAGCCCCATCTGCTGCCTTGGTTGGAGGCAAAAGATCCTGCAGCACTTTTGAAGAAGAGCAGGGGAGTTCTGGCTAATATATATCTCTCACCAGCATCCCTTAAAGAAATGTGACTATTTTTTACATGGGAGCCTACTATGCACAAATTGGCTATCATACTTTGCTACTTTTCAGCACTTCAAGAGTACTTCATTGGCTGTGAAGTACTTTGAAATGCCCTGAGGCTGTGGGAGGCGCCATATAAATGCAAATCTTCCTTTACCGCTTGGAGGAGTCTTTTCACAAATTGGGAGAACTTTGCAATTTCAAATTTTACGTGGCTTCTCAAAACTATATATTTTTTAAATTCGTTTAAGGGATGTGGCCACTGTTGGCCAGGCCAGCAGTTACTGGCCATCCCAAATTACCCTTGAGAAGTTGGTGGTGAGTTGCCTTCTTGAACATAATTGAGTGGTTTGCTCGGCCATTTCAGAGGGCAGTTAAAAGTTAACCATATTGCTGTCACATAAGCCAGACCGAGTCGGGACACAGATTTCCTTCTACAAAGGACATTGGGGAACCAGATGGGTTTTCACGGGATCCGGTATTTTCATGGTTACTGATGCTAGTTTTTTTAATCCATATTTATTCATTTAGTTATATTTAAATTCTCCAGCGGACATGGTTCTCCATATTGCTCGTCCAGCAGCACAACCAATGTGTCACTGTAGCCCCAGTTCAGAGGATTTGAAAAATTTAAATAGTTCTGTTTTGAAAAATAGGATTAAATAGGGTTAAATTGATGTAGATTTTACTGGTTTAGAATGAGGTATGCAACACCTTATCAATGATTCAATGACTCAAAGCGCATGGAGTGCACTAGCTGTTGTTATGTTGAATTGAAAACATCAATTGAGTAAAATCCCCTTGGTCAGCTTTAGTGTGTACATTAGTGCTGGAATATTCCACATTGTTGTTTCTTTTTGCGAAAAAAAAAAGAAATCATTTAAATCTTTTTCCTCAGGTGTTTTGGGCTTTACAGTTGGTCTCCGTCTTAGTTCCTGGAGCGGTTTTTCACCTCCACGCTGCTTGTCGTAACATTGAGCAAGAGGTGATCCTACAGAGACCTGCCTTCACTGTCTTTTACATCATTTCTGTCCTGTCCAGAATCATCTTGGAGACCGTGGCCTTTTGGCTCCAGAGTCACCTGTTTGGGTTCCAGGTTCATCCAGTCTTCCGTTGCAATGCCACGTCCCTCGATAAGCGTTTTAACATCACCAAGTGCATGGTTCCCGAGCACTTCGAGAAGACCATTTTCCTCATTGCCATGTACACCTTCACTGCCATCACTGTTGTGTTGTGTGCTGCCGAGGTCTTCGAGATCCTGTGCAGGAGGCTGGGCTATTTGTCCAGCTCATAAACAAACCCGCTACCAATCTATGCCCGTGACAATGATTCCACCAGCATCGACTTGTCTCCTGTGTGCCAATTAGCCTAAATTGGAAGTTCATTCGTGTACTTGAAGAGGAAACATTTGTAGGGCTATGGGAAAAGGGCTGAGGCAGCATGGCTAATTGGATAGTTCTTTAAAAGAGCTGGCACAGACACAATGGGCCAAATGGTCATTTTTGTGCTGTACAATTTTATAATTTTATTTTGGGAGTTAGCAAAATTGGCAACCTTCTTTCCCCCTCGAGTATTAATCGACCGGAAGAAAAAAATAGTAATTTTTAACCTTTTTTTAACTATAAGATGGAAAAATTAGACATTGTACAATAACTAGTCAAGAATATAAAAATGAGCTTCAACCACGGTAGAGTGTGGTACTAATGCTGATAAAAGACTCTTAACCAAATGAATTTAGATTATATGCATGCATAATGGCTATGTCTTGTGTCTAGTCCCTGGTGTCTCATATAACTGGGAGTAAAACTTGAGCAAACAGAGTTTATTAACCACTCGAAGGTTTCTTTAAACTTTATAGGCACCATATAAACTGATGTAAAAGTTTGTGATTATATATTTTTAAAATGTGGAAGCTCTGGGCTGTGTTTGTGAAACATTTCACGTCTTGAACCCCATATGTGTGCAGATCTTTCTAGGGCTGCGGGAATGGAAACTCCCATCCGGGGGGTAGCCTGCAGTATAACTCAGGTGCTATTGGGTGTGAACTGCAACCGTCACATTCAGTCACCCAGTAGCACAGTATAATCACAGCTGAACTGTATCATTTGTGCGCAGAATGATGGAGTGAGCGACATTGCCTTGGAGTTCTGTCAATATTGAGGGAAGAAAAATAAAATAATATGACACCCCCTCACCACCTCCCCCCACCGCCTCACCCCCCCACAACCCCCCCCACCCCTCACCCCCCCGCCCGCCCCCCTCCACACACACCCCTGCCCCATCCCCCACCCCAACAACCACCGTCACACAAAGGAAAAAACAGTTCAGGTTTACCATGGGTCTATTGTAGCCACAAACAACCTGTATGTGCTGTACTGACTCAACCAGTTTGACTCATTCATTCAGTCTGCTGAGTCCAGTAATCTATTCTCAGGCATTGGTCAGAGATTATCACCATATGACCTCACAAAGCAACTGCTGTCAATTGATTGAATTCTCGCATAAATAGGTGAAAGCTCCCTTTAAAGGAGAACAAAGTGGCATTAACTTGCCAATCTCACTCAAAGAGGCCACGGGATGGCTGGTACTGGAGTTGGAGTGATGTCCCGGTATAGTAAGGAATGCTCTCCTGAGATTGGGGGTGCTGTTGGGGGCACACTGGATTAAGAATATCTCTAGGGTTTATGTGCAGTGATCTCGTCATTTTCTTTTTGCTTGTGTCTGTGTTTCCTCTGGTATTCCTAAAAGAGCACTAGATTTAAAACAAAATAATGTTGGATTCCACCACCCAAGTGCCCACGTGAGTAAATATTTACCAATTCGGTTGCCGTGCTATGACACACAGGCCCAGAGCCTGCCCAGAGTGGGACATCTCACGGCGTGCTCCATTGGTTAAAATTTTGCCCTAATCCTTCACTCAAGCGTGAGCTGATAATGGCGCAGTGAGGTCAATGAGGCATCAGGGACTATGATGAACGATCGGACCAACACGCTATCTTGTCAACCAGCGAGACTTAAGGATTGAGAAAGAACAGCAATAATGAAGCAGGGAGGTGAACTTGGGTCCAACCAGGTACAGCAAAGAGGAATAAAGCGTAGGAAAATAAAAATTGAATTGAGAGACAAAAGAAGTAGGAAAATAAACATTGTAAATCATAAATGTTTTAAATTTCTACGATCAGTTGACCAGAATGAGGGAGATGGCACCATCGCAACTGTTCCGTGACTGAGATGGAGAGGTTGTGACATTGCAGGAACATAAATCTCATTCTTAAAAGGTCCTTGTACCATTAAACACCAGCCCTAGCTCTCTGCTGGGAGGTTGATGGATATTTATGGGGCAAATTCTTGAATCCCATGGGGGAGATTGAGGCTGAGCTCCATTTCTTTTGGGGCTATGACAGAGCAGAACAACTCGTCCAGCAATTTGTGGCAATTCTCAACTCACACCGTAGCTCTTCCTCCCTATAAATTGCTGCTTTTTTTTATCTTTGTGAATTCTGGGCCACAGTGATGTCACTCATGGGGCAGCGCAAAGGAAGGTTTACTCTGTGCCTGACCACACAGTGCCTGATCTAGAGCACTTAACACCGACACCAGGTGCCCAAACTGGAACGTATCCAGTACCCCAGCCCTTTTTATGAAATGTGGGCATTGCTGGCTAGACCAGCATTTAATTGCCCATCCCTAGTTGCCCCTGGTGGTGAGCTGCCTTTTTGAATTGCTGCAGTCCACGTGGTGTAGGTACACCCACCGTGCTGTCGCGGGGGGAGTTCCAGGATTGTGACCCAGCGACAGTGAAGGAACGACAATATATTTCCAAGTCAGGATGGTGAGTGGCTTGGAGGGGAACTTCCAGGTGGTGGTGAATGGCCCGATGAGCATAAACTGAACATGGATCAAAGCTTAATTAAGCTAAAGTAAATCATGGCTACAACACTCAGGTTGAAATTAACCTGTAGACTAAAATTTTCTCTTTAGTGTCTATAAAAATCCAGAAAAAGAACCATTCTTTGTCAACCCTGTAACCTGCAGAAAAATAATTTGCCCCCATAGCCTCAAAGCTGTGGTTGGAATTTGTTTCATTGTAATCATTCAGGAACCATGTTGGATGCAGATGGAATTGTCATCAATATGGTCCTTGTGTAACCTTCACCTCCTGTCTCTGTGGTCTGAGAACTGGGAAGTATTTTATATATATATTGGATAAATACAAACATGTTACACTTACTTACCTCTTGAACTCTCTACCACCTCAAACCAGGCATTTGGTTATTGCCTCGATGTGCCTGTCAATGTTCCATGTCCAGTGCGTGCTAAAGTGTAGAGCATCATCTCAGGTACAACTGTTCTTTTACATGTTCTGTTTTCTGAGATCAAATCCGGTAACCCACTTCTAGTCCAAGAAATACCTGCTGTGCTCAAGGTTATATTTTAGCAAATTTACAAATGTTTGCCGATATTGTACTTTACATTTAATTACGAAGAAAAAAATAAAATATTTCTAAGCTTGCCTGTTGGCTTTTTTGACCAGATCCTTACTGGTAATTTTCACTGGCTATGATGCAATTGGAGAAAGATAAGAATTTTGACCTTTTTCACTTGTTCTCCAGAATTTGTGCAAATAAAGATATTATCATCACAAGCTGCTTTTTGATGAATCAACCTTAGCAAGCCCGTTCCTCCATCGCCATATTTCTCAATGACTTCACTCTTCAGAAACACATTGCCTCTTTCTCTTTTCAAATTTCAAATGGTATGTTGCTCTCTGGTGACGACTTCACCCTATTCTTTTGAGTTAGCTTGTTTCAAAAGGCTGGGGCTTGCATGCTGATACAAAACGGCCAAGTTAAGCAAGCACTACTGAATACTACTGAAATAAAACCTAGGCCAGCTTACACCGCATCTCAAGAATGAATAAAATAAAATAGGTGGAAAGTTATGGGCTACGCACATTGATTATAAATATTAGGAGTCACGTATGGGCCAGACCAGGTAAAGGCAACAGGCTTCTCCATGTAATAAAAACAAAAAACTGCGGATGCTGGAAATCCAAAACAAAAGCAAAATTACCTGGGAAAAACTCAGCAGGTCTGGCAGCATCGGCGGAGAAGGAAAGAGTTGACGTTTCGAGTCCTCGTGACCCTTCCACAGAACTGAGTGAATCTAAGGAGAGGGGTGAAATATAAGTTGGTTTAAGGTGGCTTCTCCATGTTGTTGATCTGAGACATAGGCCAGAATCTTCTGTTCAGCGAGCGGGGTTGTGGGCCCCACTCGCTGACGCGTAATATGATGCACGGTGATGTCGGGCGTGTGTCCCAAACTCACCGCGCGTCATTCAGATCCTCAGTTCGGCGGGCGCACAGTGGAGTCGGCTGCGTGCCTGCTGACCTGTCAAGGACCTATGAAGGCCGTTTAGAATCCAGTTAAGATAAATAACTGAGCTGCACGTCCAACCTTAAGGTTGGTGGGGGGCAGGTAAAGAGCCCAGGCGGCCTTCGCATTTACCAAGAAACCTCATCCACGGGCGGGATGAGGTTTCATGAAGGGTTTATAAATTGCATAATTTTTTAAAATTAAAATTCATTGACATGTCGCAACTGATTTGACACTGTCGCATGAGGGTATTCACATGCAGGCGTGAAATGAAAGAGCGCAGGCCCCGACTTGGCCTACTCCCCTCGCCCGCACAGGGAGCGCTCAGCACTTCCGGGTGCGCGTCACGCTGGGCAGGCCTTAATTGGCCCACCCATTCTCCCCGTGATCTCAAGCCGTGCACATTCTGTCCAACTGAACAGGGCCACGAGGGTGAAGAGGTCCCAAAGAGGTTAATAAATAATGCTTTATATAGTAGAATGTTGTTGCTCCGGGTTGTATAATGATAGGGTGGGTGGGTAATGTCCCCGGCTTCCTTCTCTGAAGGATCACTGCATGCACCCTCCTTGGACCTGCCAGTGAAGTGATTTCCTTGCTGCCCAATAATGTGGGCTCTCTGGAGCCAGCAAGGCACCTATTGAAGGGCTAGCTCTCGAAATGCCTTGGGCCTCCTGCCAGCAGCAAGGGGCACTCATTCCGCATGGTACCCATCCATTCTACAACTGGAGGGAGGGATTTTATGGAGCCCGCAAGAATGGGAAATGGGGTATTTAGGGTGACTGACACATAGAATATAGGAGCAGGAGTAGGTCATTCGACCCCTCTTGTCTTCTCAATATGATCATGGCTGATCCTCTATCTCAACACCGTGCTCCCGCTCTCTCCCCATTCCTCTTGACACTTTTAGAGTCTAGAAACCTATTTCCTGTTCAAATATATTCAGTGACTTGGCCTTCACAGCGTTCTGTGGCAGAGAGGTTCACCACCTCATCTCCTCATTTTTCCTCAACTCAATCCTGAATGGCCCCTCATGAAACTGTGACCCCTCATTCTAAACCCCCCCAGCCAGAGGAAACATCATCCCTGCATCCAGTCTGTCCATCCCTGTCAGGATTTTATACGTTTCAATGAGATCTCCTCTCATTCTTCTAAAGTCCAGTGAATACAGGCCTAGTTGACCCAATCTCTACGACAATCCTGCCATCCCAGGAATCAGTCTGGTGAACATTTGCTGCACTCCCTCTATAGCAAGTATATCCTTCCTTAGGTAAGGAGACTAAAACTGCACACAGTACTCCAGGTGTGGTCTCACCAAGGCCCTGTACAGCTGCAGTAAGACATCCTCGCTCCTGTACTCAAGTCTTCTCTCAATGAAGGCCAACAAGCCATTTGTCGTCTTAACTGCTTGCTGCACCTGCAAGCTTGCTTTCAGTGACTGGTGTACAAGGACACCCAGGTCCCTTTGTACGCCCGTTGAGATGCAGAGATTGTCAGCAGCATGTTTGTGGCATTTTGAGCCCTACGCTGGCCTGTGGGAGGGTTAATGCTTGTAATACATTTTCATGCAATGAATACTCATGAGCATATAACTCTCTTAATAAAGTCCTACCTTCAAGATAAAATCAGTGGCACTCAAGAATCTCATCGCACCTGGTTCACGTTTATTTAAAGGGGCCGGGCAACATTCGCTTTTGTGCAGTTGTGTTTGAGGTCAGCGGTTTTTCTTGTTGAACTCTGCAGCACAGGGAGGGGAGCAGGAGAATGGCAGCTGGCATGGAGGCTTGGGACCTGCAAGGGGGGAGTCAGGGGTGGGGGGGGTGATGAGTGAGATGGAGGGGTGGTGGAGGAGGGGTCCAAGGGAAGGTCAGAGGTTGGGGTCGGGGGCATGGAAGAGTGAGCTGGGAAGGGCCTGGCACCTGGGGTGTGGCGGGAGTGGTGGTGGGTCAGTCGGCCAAGATAAGAAAATGAGGGGCCTAAAGAGCAGTGTCAGTATTGTCCACACGTGGGTCCATCACAGGGTGTTGTTTGGCAGAGCCCTTACGGGGCTTTGAGTTCACCTACAACATTTCAATTACCCCCGGGTAATTGACAGTGATCTCGGACAGTGTCCTTTACAACGTATAGAAGGGAGGGCCAGCTGAACCTGCAAGTTCACCCGCTTCCCACAGAGTGGCGAGTACAACACTGGACACTTAACTGAACCTTCAATAAAGACTGAAGATAAAAAAAACACAACATTGTTTCTTCCACAATAAAGGAAATGTCCCTAATCCCCTGTAAGCATCAGGGCCTGTCAACCATGAGGCCAGTACATTTAGCTCCCTGACTGTGCCAATCTCAACAAATAATGATGCTGCTAGTGATGCTGTTACACATGAATAGTGTGAAACCAATGTAATGTGAAATATTGACAAGTGGATTTAAATTTGGAAAAAAAAACACACCCAGGCCCACTTTGTGGTCTCAATGATTTTTATGCTAACGGCAATGGAGTTGGGCAGGTGAGTTTTGGCTATGACGCACAGCCTCCCTGTTTGACCAGGAGGTTCTTTTCAGCCCGCCCGTACCTGCCACATTGTCAGCTGATGGCGGGTTGCACCATTGAAAAGCTTCCCCCGTCACAGAAACGCAGGTGCTTCCTGTGCAGAGCTGAAAGCAAAATACCGCGGATGCTGGAAACCTGAGACAAAAAACAGAAAAGGCTGGAAGAACTCAGCAGGTCTAGCAGCATCTGTGGAGAGAGGAGCAGAGTTAACGTTTCGAGTCCGTGTGACCCTTCTTCGGTGCACATTAGCTGCCCGCACATTAAATTTTAATCGCAATCACAAGGGAAACAGGACAAAGCAAGAAAACCCAATGGCGGACAATTCCAGTTCTGCACCCGGAACAGCGCGCCACTGATATAATTTCACTCCTGGAATTTAAGCCGACCTATTAAGCCAAGCAAAAAAGGTTTCAGCTTAAGTTGGGTGTGAAGTCAATGAGTGTCGAATAAGAAGGATGGACTCTAATCAGGGTGAATCATTCTCTTCATCTAACTGTAACCCTGAAGCATCTCTGAAGGGGTTTGCCCAGTTAGTGCCAAATTATCTGGCTACTCTTTTCTTTTAACATTGAAATATGAGAACAGAGAGTTGACAGAGAGAGAGAGAGAGAGAGAGGAGGTTGCGGTGTCCCACCAAACTCACCAGTTTTCAAGTTCACATCCCAAATGTGTTCTAGACAAGTTCCGACGAAAGGTCATCGACCTGAAACATTAACTTTGTTTCTCTCTCTAGAGATGCTGCCTGACCTGCTGAGTATTTCCAGCATTTTCTGTGTTCTGGACAATGTCCTAATCTACCTCTCCTATAGGCAAATTCAGGGCACAAGGGCAAAGCGATTGGCCTAAACCCCAGCCTTCATTGATTGACAGGTCAACAGATTTACAAATCCTTCAAAGTAGGGTAACAAGGCCATAACAATAGCAAACTAAACTCTGGGGTTCATTTCTAGAGGATTAGAATTAGGAAACATTGTACAGCTTGGGCCTTTACCCATTGGAGTTCAGAAGAATGAGAGGTGATCTTATTGAAACATATGAGATCCTGAGGAGATGCTGAAAGGATTTTTCCCCTTGTGGCAGAGACCAGAACTAGGGAACAGAGATGAAAATAAGATGAAGATGAGGAGGAATATTTTCTCTCAGATGTTTGTGAGTCTGTGGAATTCTCTTGCCCAGAGAGTGATTATGCAGGCTCATTGAATATTTTTAAGGCAGAGGTTGATAGATTCTTGACTAACAAGAGAATTAAGAGGTATCGGGGTAAGCAAGGTAGTGACGTTCAGGCCACAATCAGATCAGCCATGATCTTATTGAATGGCGGAACTAGCTTGAGGCGCCAATTGGCCAACTCCTGCTCCTAATTTGTATGTTCATATGTAGAATTGAAAAAAAAAAACCTATCTTGAACCTTGTTAAGTCTTGTTAACTTGAGGCTGAATTTTTCCGTTGGCGATTTGGGGGCGGGGCCCGCTCGCCAACGCAGGATGATGTCAGGCGGAACCCCCGTTGTCATCCCGGTCCATTTAAATATTCGGGAAGGCGGGTGCACAGCGAGATCAGCTGTCCGCCCGCCAACCTGTCAAAGGCCAATTGAGGCTATTGACAGGATAGTTAAAACAATTAAAGGCCCTGCCCATCCAACCTTAAGGCTGGTGGGTCAGCCAGGAGCCCCGGCGGGAACTAGAGAAAACATGAAACCTCGTCCAGCGGCAGGATGAAGTTTCATGTCGATTTTAGAAAAATTTAATAAAGTTTTAATCATATTTATTAACATGTCCCATCTCGTGTGACATTGTCACATGAGGGGGACGTCTTAATAATTTTTTTATTTTTCTGTTTTTAAACTTTGAAAACCTTTCAGTGATCTCCCTGAGGCGGCACTTAGCCTCAGGGAGATGTGCGCTTTGTCGTGTGCATGCGCGAAAGAGCGCACTCTCGCTTTTGGGGAATCCCCCCGGTCAGGCATCACGCGGGGCGGGCCTTAATTGGCCCGCCCACTTAAAATGGCGGCGGGGGCCCATTTCGGTGGTGGCGATTGGCTGCCCGCTTGCCGCCGAGCTGGTGGGGCCTGCCCGCCCATCAAGGGCAAAATTCAGCCCTTGGATTATTGTGAACAGTCCTGGTCTCCATCTTGCAAGAAGGGAATTGGAGAAATTGCAAAAAAAGATTTATTGGAATGAGGCTAGTACTTAGAGGCTTTTTTCTATCAGGAAAGATTGAACAGGCTGGGGCTCTGTCATAGAGTCATAGAGTTATACAGCCTCTTGAAAAGAGAGGGTTGAGGGATAATCTAAGAGAAATCTTTAAAATTATGAAGAGGTTGGATAGGCTGCAAGGCTTTTCCAGTGGGGTGGGAGAGGGTGTGCGGTGGTGGGGGTGGGGGAGATTCCAAAACTAGGAGTTATAAATATAAGACAGCCGTTAATAAACCCAATAGGGAATTCCAGAGAAGCCTCTTTACCCAGGGAGTGGTAAGAATGTGGAATCTCCTGCCACAGGGAGTGGTTGGGATGAATAATACAGACGCATTTAAGGGGGGTACTGGATAATCACATGAGGGACAAAGGAATGGAAGGGTATGGTGATGGGGTGAGATGAAGAGGACTGAAAGGAGGTTCATGTGGAGCATAAACATCATCATGGTCCAGTTAGACTGAGCGGCCTGTTTCAGTGTTGTAAACACCATGTAATGTAAGGAATAATACCCAAGAGGAGCTTGACAGAAAGTTGCCAGTGCAAGTGACAGGAGGAAGGCAGCTGTGTAACTGTACCTCAGAAATTCTCAGCGATTACTCTGGGGAGAATAGCAAAGCAATTTGCAAAGGATACTGGAAGCCAGCCACGTTTGATGAACAGATGGTACCTGGACAAATGCAGAAGGAAGTTTGGAAGGTGTTAAGATTCTCGTTCAAGCAAAAGCAACAGGACTGGTGAACTTGCCCTCCTCAACAACGCTGGGATGCAGAAGCCACCCTGATTCACTCATTCAATTTGGGAGGCGGTAACTTCACATTGCTCTGCCCTGTTTGGCAAGTGTATTGTATTTTTTTTTTTGACAGTGCAGCATATTGGAGTATTGGGGCGTTAGACGCATCTGCCAATATTCCTGTGTTAAATGTTTATTCCCAGTGAGGAACCTGATTGCCAAACTTAACAGGTGGTTAAGAATGCTGCTACTGAAGCAAGCTAAAACATCCATGCAGCAGTCAGTGCTGATGAATGTGTTATATCCACCCAGTACTGAGCAATACAAGCTGACATCCATGATTTATGTGCAGAGGACTTTTTAGAGTTGAGGCACAAAATTTTTATAGGGAAAGCACAAACATCAGCAACTTATCCATATTCACCATTTATACTCCTACACTCCCTTGAGTATAGAGGGGTGATACATGCTATCACGATTTGATAGGGTAGGTATGGAAAAACAGGCCATTCTGCCCAATTGGCCGATGTTATTGCTCCACATTAACCTCCAACCATACCTGTTCATCTCACCATATCAACATATCCTTTTGTCTCTTTCTCTCTCATCAATTAATCTAGCTTTCGCTTAAATGCATCCATCGCTGGTCCCTATGATAACAGGTTCTTTCTCGCCATTCTCTTTCTTCTTTCTCTGTACCTGCTCTCCACTGAACATCCTGATCGTGGGCTACTAAACTGCATAATTTTTACTCCATTTGTCTAAGAATTATAGTCCAAATGTACATCTGGTTGCAGGTGAAGCTTGATGCTTTTAGGACACATGGGGAGTTAATAATGCTCCACTGAGAGTCCATCAAAGTAATACCCTCTTTATCATTTTTCTGTATCTCATTTTGCTTTGATGATTTTCAAGGCCAATCAGTAAAGATACTGGAAACTCCTGCGATGTTCAAATAACCAGTAATACAAAATAATTAAATTGCAAGACAGCTTCACTGATAAACTTTTCAAAAGAAACCTTTTAATTTCCTCAAGAAGTGACAAAAGCAGACTTGGCAAGTTTCTGAACTCTTTTCGCATGGCTTCAATGGACTGGGACAAACTTGCTGTTTATTTTCCAAAAGCTGAGCATTTCACTGAGTTCTTCTTTCAGGTACAATACTTTAGGGATTTAAGAAAAAAAGAGCTTGCATTTATATGGTGCCTTTCACAACCTCAGAATGACCCAAAGTGCTTTATAGCCAATAAAATACATTTTTGACAATGTTGTGTAGGAAATGTCACAGCCAATTTGCAAACAGCAAGCTGCCACAACTTGATAATAGCCAGGCTGGCTGTTTTAGCAATGTTGGTTGAGCGATAGATATCCCCAAGGGCACTGGAGACAACTCCCCTGCTCTTATTTGAAATAGTGCCAGGCGATCTCCTGTGTCCACCTGAGACAGCACCTTTAAGCCATCCCTTGTCTTATTTTTGTCCTCCAATGTTCTAGAATTCCATTGTCTTCATTTATCAAAATAGAAATAAATATTTTTCTCCTCCAAGAAATCGACGTTCCTCCAATTAATCGCTTAGAAGTACAGAACTTGAGTATTGCTGAAAAAAGAGACATGTCAAAGCTTTTCATCTTGCACTCATCAAGACACTTTGCAAGAATACTAATATAAGGGGAAAACAACAGTTTATACTGCGTGTGAAGAGAGTGATAATTGGTTGGCAAGTGGACTCTGATTGGCGGATGTGTTGCCATGGAGAATGGACCAGTAATAGTGACTGACAGTTAACTGCCAAGCAATGTTTGAAATTTAAGTCAGGCACCTTGACTCTGATTGGTCAAGGCATTACCCTGAGGAATGAGTCAGCAAATGGCTGACTCTTATTTTGTTTAGCTGAAACAGGCATAATGTGTGTTTATGCCTGTAAAGACAGGGCCCTGTGTATAAATATATGTGGCTTCCAGTACACTCAAACATGTCACACTGCTAGCCCACCTGACAATCTTAAATTGGTTGTCAGTGTAATTCTTAGCACACTGAGGATTATTTGGCAAATGTTGTCCAATCGCGGAATCACAGCTAATGTTGAACACTGTGTTTTGAGTTTTGCGAGCACGGGCTGGTTGGGTACGGTCTGTACCTTGCCCCTTGCTAACAGCGGAAGGGACGTGTTGCTTGATACGATCTGCCAGTCTTTGGGATGTAGGGCCTACATACCTAGCATCACGCTGGCACTGACATTCATATACCACATATACTCATATTCATATACTCATTTGTGTGACAGGCAGAACATCATTTTGGCTTGCCGGCAGCATCCTGTTAGTGGGGAATACCACTTGTGTCGCTACTGCATAGCAGCAGTGTGAAACAGCTAGCTTCACTGAATGCTCAAATTTTTGAGATACCTTGCCCTTCCAGGGTGATCTGAGGTAGACTGGGCACTTATCAGCGTCACGCCTTGGGCCCGTTCATGAGTTTGTGTGCTATACAGCATGAAATGATCTGATCAGGGCCGCCATTATCCTACAGATTGTATTTGATGCCCCTATTTCAGCATCAAACTTGCATGGTGAGCAAATGGCTCAGGCCCTATTTACAAGGTTGCCGATAAGACCAATTTTATAGTGTGTGGAACTGTAGGAATCCTAACAAGTATATTGACCAGTGAGCGTAGGCTTGTGGTAGACCGTGTAGAGAACACCCCCCCGGCAGATTTCTCAGCTAGCACGTCAAGGAAGAGGAGTTCATTTGACTGCTCCACTTCACAGGTGAATTTGAGTGCAGGATCAAGCCCATTAAGGCATGAAAGGAAATCATTAAATGCAGCTGCAGATTTAAGTATAGCGAAAGTATCATCCAGAGGTAGGAGGTTAGGTATGAATCCATTGAAGACATGTTTCTGATGGAACCCAACAAAGTTGTTTGCAAAATCTGGTCCTAGAGGGGATCACATGACAACATCATCTATTTATGTGTTATTAAAACTGGTGCATTCTCCATGATAAAGCCTCTACCAATCAGAGTCCACTTGCCGACCAATCAGCACTGTTTTCTCATACACTATAAATTGTTGCTTTCCCCTTGTTTTGGTACTCTTACAAAGTGTCCTGATGAGTGCAAGACGAAAAGCGTCAACGTGTCTCTTTTTTCAGCAATATTCCTCAAATCCTGGTCTCTTGACCATCTCCAATTTCTTTAAAAGTCTTTCATGGGATGTGGGTGTCACTGGCTAGCTCAGCATTTATTGCCCATCCCTAATTGCCATTGAGAAGGTGGTGGTGAGCTGACTTCTTGAAACGCTGCTGTCCATGTGGTGTAGGTACACCCACAGTGCTGTTAGGGAGGGTGTTCCAGCAGTTTGATCCAGCGGCACTGAAGGAACAGTGATATATTTCCAAGTCAGGGTGGTGAGTGGCTGGGAGGGGAAATTCCAGGTGGTGGTGTTCCCATATGTCTGCTGCACTTGTCCTTCTAGATAGTAGCGGTCGTGGAAGGTGCTGTCTCAGGAGCTGTGGCGAATTCCTGCAGTGCATCTTGTAGACGGTACACACTGCTGCTGCTGTGCGTCGGTGGTGGAGG
The DNA here is from genome assembly GCF_017639515.1 of Carcharodon carcharias. Taxonomy (NCBI): domain Eukaryota; kingdom Metazoa; phylum Chordata; class Chondrichthyes; order Lamniformes; family Lamnidae; genus Carcharodon; species Carcharodon carcharias. The sequence continues at coordinate 228,574,064 of NC_054468.1, forward strand.
GAGTGAATGTTTGCGGAGGAGGTGCCGATCAAGCGGGGCCCTTTGTCCTGGATGGTGTCGAACTTCTTGAGCATTGTTGGGGCCGCAGTCATCCAGGCAAGTGGGGAGTATTGCATCACACTCCTGACTTGTGCCTTGTAGATGGTGGGTCAGGCTTTGGGGAGTCACCACCATTGACAGCCGTGCCTTCAGCAATTTGGGCCCTAAACATGTGTGGAACATTTTAATAGTTTGAAGGTGGTGGATAAATGCAAGTTGTTGTTATTTCCTGTTATGTGGAGTTATTTTCATCAATAAAGCAAGTATTTAAATTCAAACCATGACCTCTTATCCCACCTATCCTCCAGGTGGAGGGGAGGGAGGAGATTCATTTCGCCCCCCCCCCCCCCCCCCCCCCCGACCTGCAGGTGGCGCTGTGGCAGGAATTGTTTGGACCTCCAGCCAGGCATGGGCGCTATGGCGGGAGGAGTTATTGGGACATAAAAACACAAAATGCTGGGAAAATTCAGCAGGTCTGGCAACATCTGTGGAGAGAAAAACAGAGTTAACGTCTGGAGGCTGTATGACTCCGAAGAAGATGCTGCCAGACCTGTGGAGTTGTTCCCAGCACTTACTGTTCTTGTTTCAGGTTTTCAGCATCCGCAGTATTTTGCTTTTATTGTGGAGTTATTGGGACCTCCGGTCCGGTGGTGGCGCTGCAGCGGGAAGAATTATTAGGACCTCCGGTCTGGCGGTGGCGCTGCGGTGGGAGGAGTTATTGGGACCTCCGGTCTGGCGGTGGCGCTGCGGTGGGAGGAGTTATTGGGAACTCCGGTCTGGCGGTGGCGCTGCAGCTAGAGGTCAGGGTCTGCTCCCGGAAGAGGTTGCTGGAACGGTTCAGAGCCCTGGTAACGGAGTCAATGGCGTCCGATCCGATCCCGGTGCTTCCTCCGGCGCCTCAGCAATTCAAACCGATCCAGCATCACCTGCGCACCGCTCAGGAGCATGAGAAGCGCGACCCGGTGGTGGCTTATTTCTGTAAGTCCCTGAATAAATCAGAGGGGGCGGGGCGGGGCGGGGCGGGAGCGCGAGGTACCGGGTCCTGGCTCTGGGGCTTGGCCTGATTCTGGCCTGATTCGGATCCCGGCCCTGGTTCTGACCCCCGGCCCTGGTTCTGACCCCCGACCCAGGTTCTGACCCCCGGCCTCGACCCCGGCCCTGGTTCTGACCCCCGGCCCCGACCCCGACCCCGGCCCTGGTTCTGACCCCCGACCCCTGCCCTGGTTCTGACCCCCGACCCCGGCCCTGGTTCTGACCCCCCGGCCCTGACCCCGGCCCCGGTTCTGACCCCTGGTATTTCCTTTCTGTTGACAGTTGTGGGATCAGATCTGTCTCTGTCTTTGCACCGATAACCCTCTCCTCTAACCCTCTGTGGCTCTCCCTGTGTCTCTATCTATGTAGATATTTATATGACACTTCTGATCATTTATGAGCCAGTGTGTTAAGGCGCAGCCGATGGTAAATGCTGAGTTGTTCAAATCCAAAAGGGAAACTTGAAACAACTGCCACAACATGTTTTGCAATTTATATAAATTTTGTGGTGCGTGCCTTGAATGTAGTCGCAATAAGACCACCAAGTCTTATAGGTTTTTACAAAACTAGATTAAACATTTATTGATAAGAAAAATGATTTTAACCACATACATAGATCTACAAATTACTACAATTATAACTTCTGAATCCCCTACTTAATCTGACTCCCAGTTACACTTTCGTTAAGGCAACAGTAAGACACAGATTTTCAAAGACGCAGACAAAGAAACAATACCCTGAACAATTCGAATTCAAAGTGAGTTTTCTGAACTTCATTCCTTTGAAAAGAGCAGCTTGAGGCATAGATGCTGAAGGCTTTTCACACTTGTTAGAGCTTAGAATTTACACACAGCCTCCTCTCCTTTATACATATTTTCCCCTTTGAATGCAAATTCCCATTGTTTCACTGTGTCTTTGGACTTTTTCTTTCTGATAATAAAAACATCTCGTAGTACCAAGTTCTACCAGTAATCTTTGGGAAAAATAAACACCTTCTCTCTAAACTTCACCTGACTAGGTAACACATTTATCGCAGTGTCCTGGTGAATATTTATCTCACAGCCAACATTATAAAGAATTTTTGGTAATTATAACATTGCTGTTTGTGGGAGCTTACTGTGTGTGCTTTTGCCACTGTGCTTATTTGACAACAGAGACTATACTTCAATAATACTTTGGCTGTAAAATGATTTGTGGCATCTAGCAGATGTGAAAAATACTATATAAGTGCAGGTCTTTTTAGAATGTGCATTCGAGTGCCTTTGGAGTTTTGCCTTTTTGTCTACATCCAGTTGCTTTTTTTTTTAAATGATATAAATTGGCCAACTCTCAAATTCTTAGTTTAAAGATTTGACCTGTTCCCATGTCATATGGTCCTGGATCCATTTGCTTAAATGGATATTCAGTCGGTCTCGCTAACATCTCTCCAGACTGTTTGTTTATTACAGGGTCGTGTGTTTAATTGAGGTTATAATGTAATACATTTTCATGATATGCATTCTGTAATCCCTGGAGTGCTATAACCTTTCATGGGTTCAACTGTTTTTCTTGACTGTGGTGACCATCAGTTAGAGTAACTTTATAGAACTACAGATGTCTGTAGGTTGACTGTTATATTATAAGCACCTTGTGACAGGAAGTTGGGTTTTGCAAGATTACAGTTAATTTGTTATCAATAGGCAAATCATTTTTACTTGAGAGATAATAAAGATGAGAGTATTGCTTTTTCTTTAAACTACATGTGGCTACTAAAAGGGAAGACTGATTGTTTACCTCTATATCACTTCAGTAAATTCTAAGATGGCAGTTATTCTGTCAACAGCATGTAGTGTGTTAATTTCTGGTACAGTTGTCACTTAATAATCTTGCACCACAGTTGTTCTTCCTTCAGTGGGACTATCACCAGGCATCCGCTACACAGTATTGTACTGATAGCCTTCGTCTCCAACTAGGAATGAAACCCAAACTGCATTATATTTGAGGTTGTTAAGGTAGTGTGAACATGGGAATGAGTTTGAGGCAGCGATGTGTGTGACTGTTTTGTAATTTATGAGGAGTTCTGGATGAGACTATTACCACTTTATCTGTCATTCTCCATTTAGGGCCCAGCCTTGGCTCAGCTGGTAGCACTTTCACCTGAGTCAGAGGCCATGGGTTCAAGCCCCGCTCCAGAGATGTGAGCTTACGATCTGGAGGGAGGTATTGAGGGAGTGCTGCGCTGTTGTAGGTGCCATCTGATGCATGCGTTTACTTTCTGTCAAGTTCTGAGTGGACTAAAACTACATGCTGTAATCCTCTCCTTTCGGCAGGCCATCTCTCACAACTTGGTGAGTCAAAACTAGCTGTATAACTGGTTCTGCCAGCTATACTGAGCAACCTATAGCTCTCAGTCTGAGACTGTAATGCAGTAGCATTACAAATTAACGAGCAGCTTGCATTTATATAGCACCTTTAACGTATTAAAAGATCCTAAGGCGTTTCACAGGAATGTAATCGGACAAAATTTGATATTGAGCCACATGAGATATTAGGATTTAGGGGCAGTGGTGGCGTAGTGGTAATTTCACTGGACTAGTAATCCAGAGGCCAGGTTAACATCCTGGCACACAGGTTCAAATCCCATGATGGCATCTGGTGCAATTTAAATTCAATTAATGAAAAAATCTGGAATAGAAAGCTAGTCTCAGTAATGGTGACTATGAAACTTTCATTGATTTGTCATATAAACCCATCTGGTTCACAAATGTCCTTTAGGGAAGGAAATCTGATGTCCTTACCCAGTCTGGCCTACACCCTGCAGACCCAGAGCAATGTGGTTGACTCTTAACTGACCTCTACAGTGGCCTAGCAAGCCAGTCAGTTCAAGAGCAGTTGGGGTGTGGGTAACAAATGCTGGCCTTGCCAGTGACGCCCACATCCCATGAGAGAATAAATTAAATAAAAGGGCAGGTGACTAAAAGCTTGGTCAAGGAGAGGTAGGTTTTAAGGATTATTGTAAAAGAGGACAGAGAGGTTTTTGTGGGGGGGGAATTCCATAGCGTTAATTCCCTGGTGTCCAGATATTTGTTAATTATCTCCCCGGTTTTTTGGATGTTTTAATTTAACAGTTTTGGTGTGTAGGTCATGTGAGTTGCAGATTGATGGAACTATAAAAAATAGGGTTTCTTTATTTGATTATCTTTGGTTTATGAAGCTTTTGCTGGTACAAATGAATGAAACAGGAGGCAGTAAAGTCACAAACTGAGCCTCAATCATGGTACCAGCCATCCAAGAAGCATGAGGTTCTGCTGGTACACAGGCAGTTTAATTAGGGCCAATGATTTCTGCTGTTTTGGTGGAGTTATATTCATGTAATTACTGGTGAGTCAACAGAAGTTCAGTGCTTGGATTTGTTAATCATAACAGGCTCCCTGTTCTATCACTTTCCTTGGAGTATCTGAGATGTTGAGGGTGCATGATGATTACAACAGGAGGAATGGAACAACACTATTATGCTCCAGTTATAATGTAACTAGAGCCTAAATCAATAACCAATACAAAGGCAGAATGCTGTGGATGCTGGAGATCGGAAATGAAAACTGAAAATGCTGGAAATACTTAGGTTGGGCAGCATCTGTGGAGAGAAACACAGTTAATGTTTCAGGCCAATAACTATTTCTCTCTCCACAGATGCTGCCTGAGCTGCTGAGTATTTCCAGCATTTACTGTTTTTATTCTAAATAAGCAAACTGGTCTGGACCTAACTCTTGATTTATATTGTGGACTGTCCTGGTCATTGTAAAAAGGCTACATAGCCAGTGAATAATATTCAAAAATGACTTACAAGGATGGTATCAGAACTGAGAAGTTATACCTATCTGGAAAGATTTTTCAGGCTGTGGCTCCTTTCTCTAGAGAAGAGAAGGTTGAAGGGTGATCTGATAGTAGTCTTTAGAATTACAAAGGTGTTTGATAAGCTAAACATAGAGGAGATGTTTCCATGTGTGGGGAATCCCAACTAGGGGTCATAACTATAGGAGAGTTACTAATAAATCCAGTAAATCCATCACGAAAACCTCTTTAACCAGAGATTGGTGAGAATGTGGAACTTGCTACCACAGAGAGTGGTTGAGGTGAATAGCATTATTCTATTTGAAGAGAAGCTGGATAAAAACATGAGGGCGGAAAGGAATAGAAGGACATGCTGGTGAAATTACATGGAGATTCCATTCCTCCTGTTGCAATCATCATGCACCCTCAACATCTCTGTGGAGATAAACACAGGCATGGATCAGTGGGCAGAATGGACCTGTTTTTGTGTCACACTTTTTATGTAATACTATACAAGCTTGGTGTGAGGGATAAATCTCGGCTCCGATTAAGGCCTAACGCCAGATTTACTCTCTGCAATTTTAGCATTAATGTGAAGTGGAAAGCACTTTGTAGAATTATTGTATCTGAAATCTTTGCAATGTAAATGGAGCCTCAGCCTGGCTTTATTGTACGGTTTATATATATATTTAGAAAGTTGCCAAATTCTGAACCCGCAGCCTCTAGTTGAGCTGAATAATATCATGTGGCAACTCCATGGCTGTATGTTTCAATGCTTGTGGGGCAAATGGAGTTTTAACACGGGAGTTATTCATTAAAATGCTTGACCTGAAGCATGTATTAATTAAAAAGGAAAGCTTGATGGGATTTTCTAAAGCAAGCTGTGTCTTGAGCGAGTGTCATACTGTATAAAACATGACCACCCTTAGAACCATAGAAAAGTTACAGTGCAGAAAGAGGCCATTCAGTCCGTCATGCCTTGCCGTCCAAAAAGAGAAAAAAGAAACTAGCCACTCATTTTAATCCCACTTTCCAGCGCCTGGTCTGTATAGCCTCCCAGGTTACAGTCCTTCAGATGCAGATCCAGGTACCTTTTAAATGCGTTGAGCTTTCCAGCCTCAACCACCAACTTAGGCAGTGAATTCCAGATGCCCACCACCCTCTGGATGAAAAGGTTTTTCCTCATGTCCCCTCTAATCCTTCTACCAATCGCCTTAAATCTATGCCCCCTGGTAATTGACCCCCTCAGCTAGGGGAAACAAGTCTTTCCTGTCTACCCTATCTTGGCCCCTCATAATTTTTGTGCATTTCAATAAGGCCACCCCTCAGCCTCCTCTGTTCTAAGGACAACAGCCCTAGCCCATCCAATCTCTCCTCATAGCTACAATTTTCAAGCCCTGGTAACATTCTTGTAAATATTCTCTACACTCTCTCCAGAGCAATTATGCGCTTTCTGTAATGTGGTGACCAGAACTGTACCCAATATTCCAGCTGTGGCCTAACTAACATTTTATAAGTTCCATCATTACATCTTGCATTTGTATTTATACCTCACCCAATAAAGGAAAGCATTTGAAACAAAAACAGAAAATGCTGGGAAAACTCAGCAGGTCTAACAGTATCTGTGAAGAGAAAGACATTTAATGTTTCGAGTCCGTATGAACCTTCAGACTCTGAAGAAGAGTCATACGGACTCGAAATGTTAACTCTGTCTTTCTCTCCACAGAAGCTGTCAGACCTGCTGAGTTTTTCCAGCATTTTCTGTTTTTGTTTCAGATTTCCAGCATCCGCAGTATTTTGCTTTTATCTGAGGGAAAGCATTCGATATGCTTTCTTGACCACCTTGTCCACCTGTCCTGCCACCTTCAAGGACCTTTGGACATGCACTCCAAGGTCTCTCACTTCCTCTACCCCTCTCAACTTACCGTTTATTGAGTATTCCCTTGCTTTATTTGCCCTCCCCAAATGCATTACCTCACACTTTTCCGGATTGAATTCCATTTGCCACTTCTCCGACCACTCAACCAAACCACTGATTTTGTTTTGGAGTCGACAGCTATCCTCTTCACTATCAAATACACGGCCAATTTTTGTGCCATTGCAACTTTCCCAATCATGCCTCCCATATATTAAATCATTAATATATACAACAAACTGCATGGGCCCCAACACTGAGCCCTATGGAACACCACTGGAAACCGCTTTCCATTCACAAAAACATCCATCGACCATTACCCTTTGTTTCCTGTCACTGAGCCAATTTTGGATCCAGCTGCCACCTTCCCCTGTATCCCATGAGATCTCACTTTCCTGACTAGTCTGCCATGTGGGACTTTGTCAAATGCCTTATTGAAATCCATGTTTATAATGTGTGCAGAATAGTTCTGCATTCAGCTTTGTAAATATCGTATGCTTACAGTTTGGGTCAATTAACGTGACTTACACAACTGCATATTTCTTCTGTTGGATGGCTGTTATGGGTACCTTGTGACAGGAAGTTATGGGTTTTGCAGGATCACACTAAAGTTGCTATAACTGATAGGGAAATAATCATTTTTACTTGAGAGTTAATGAAGATGAGAGCAATGCTGTTTCTTTAAATTACGTGTGCTGCTAAACTGGAAGCCTGACTGTTTACTTCTATGTCACTTCAGTGTATTCTAAGTTGGTTACCCCATCAACAGCATGTTCTGTGTTAATTCCTGATACAGTTGTCACTTCATAATCTTTCACCAAAGTTAATCCTCCTTCAGCAGGAATGTTGCCAGGCATCCACTACACAGCATATCATACTGATAACATCTTATCCTAGCTATTAACGAAAGCCATAACTGCATTGTATTTGAAGTTGATAAGATAGTGAATACATGGGAATGATTTTTAGGCAGTGATGTGATATTGGGTCTGACTGTTTTGTGGTTTATGAGGAGCTCTGGATGAGATCATCACCAATTTATCTGTCATTCTTCATTTTGGGGTCAGCCCTGGCTCAATAGGTAGCACTTTCATCTCCGAGTCAGATAGTCATGGGTTCAAGCCCAGTCCAGGACTCTGAGTTGTGGGTGCCGAAGTGGGACAAAATGTTCAATTCTGGCCCTTTTGGGTGGATGTAAGAGAGCTCATGGCTCTACTTGAAGAACAGCAGAGAGGCCTGTCCTGTTTTCTGGCCAATATCCATTCAAGTTCAAAACAGATTCTGCTGACTTATCTCACTGTTGTTTGTTGGACAGTGCTCTGCGCATATTGACTACTGTGTTTCCTATAATACAACAGTGATTGCATTTCACTGGCTTTAAAACACTTTATGTGTTCTGAGGAGACAGAAGGTGCTATGCAAATGTAAGTGATTACTTTTGTTCTTTTGCTGTCCTTGTGAATTGGAACTCCACCACCTGCAAGTTCTCCTCAAAGTCACTCACTTCTGACTTAGAAATATATCGCTGTTGCTTCACTGTCACTGGGTCAAAATGCTGGAACTCCCTCCCTAACAGCTCTGTGGGTGTACCTACACCACATGGCTCACTACCACCTTCTGAAGGGCAGTTAGGATTGGCAACAAATGCTGGCCTAGCCAGCGATGCCCACACCCTGTGAAAGAATTAAAAAGAGATTCAGCCACTTTATTTAACTTCAGCATTCCTTACTTGAAAATTACAACGTAGAACTGCTTCCATAAGGGAAATTCACACACTATTATAGTGTGGTCCTGAATTCCCACCCCCTCCCTGCGCAGCTGCTCTCCAATCCCTCCCTCCATCACTGAGCTGCTGCTCTCCAATCCCTCCCTCCCTCCATCACTGCACCGCTGCTCTCCAATCCCTCCTCCATCACTGAGCCGCTGCTCTCCAATCCCTCCCTCCCTCCATCACCGAGCTGCTGCTCTCCAATCCCTCCCTCCCTCCTTCACGGAGCCGCTGCTCTCCAATCCCTCCCTCCCTCTATCACTGAGCTGCTGCTCTCCAATCCCTCCCTCCATCACTGAGCTGCTGCTCACCAATCCCTCCCTCCATCACTGAGCTGCTGCTCTCCAATCCCTCCTCCATCACTGAGCCGCTGCTCTCCAATCCCTCCTCCATCACTGAGCCGCTGCTCTCCAATCCCTCCCTCCCTCCCATCACTGAACCGCTGCTCTCCAATCCCTCCACCATCACTGAGCTGCTGCTCTCCAATCCCTTCCTCCCTCCATCACCGAGCTGCAGCTCTCCAATCTCTCCCTCCCTCCATCACTGAACCGCTGCTCTCCAATCCCTTCTCCATCACTGAGCTGCTGCTCTCCAATCCCTCCCTCCATCACTAAACTGCTGCTCTCCAATCCCTCCCTCCCTCCATCACTGAGCCACTGCTTTCCAATCCCTCCCTCCATCACTGAGCTGCCGCTCTCCAATCCCTCCCTCCCTCCATCACTGAGCCGCTGCTCTCCAATCCCTCCCTCCCTCCATCACTGAGCTGCTGCTCTCCAATCCCTCCTTCCATCACTGAGCCGCTGCTATCCAATCCCGCCCTCCCTCCCTCCATCACCGAGCTGCTGCTCTCCAATCCCTCCCTCCCTCACCAAGCTGCTGCTCTCCAATCCCTCCGTCCCTCCATCACCGAGCTGCTGCTCTCCAATCCCTCCCTCCCTCCATCACTGAGCTGCTGCTCTCCAATCCCTCCCTCCCTCCATCACTGAGCCACTGCTTTCCAATCCATCCCTCCATCACTGAGCTGCTGCTCTCCAATCCCTCCCTCCCTCCATCACTGAGCTGCTGCTCTCCAATCCCTCCCTCCATCACTGAGCCGCTGCTCTCCAATCCCACCCTCCCTCCCTCCATCACCGAGCTGCTGCTCTCCAATCCCTCCGTCCCTCCATCACCGAGCTGCTGCTCTCCAATCCCTCCCTCCCTCCATCACTGAGCTGCTACTCTCCAATCCCTCCCACCCTCCATCATCGAGCTGCTGCTCTCCAATCCCTCCCTCCCTCCATCACTGAGCTGCTGCTCTCCAATCCCTCCCTCTCTCCATCACCGACCTGCTGCTCTCCAATCCCTCCCTCCCTCCATCACCGAGCTGCTGCTCTCCAATCCCTCCCTCCCTCCATCACCGAGCTGCTGCTCTCCAATCCCTCTCTCCATCACTGAGCTGCTGCTCCATTCCATCCCTTCCTCCCTTCCTCCATCACCGAGTTGCTGTTCTCCATTGCCTGCTTCCCTCCATCTTCGAGTTAATGCTCTCCATTCACCCCTCCCTCCATCACCGAGTTGCTGTTCTCCATTCTCTCTCTCCCTCACCGAGCCGCTGCTCTCCAATCCCTCCCTCCATCACTGAGCCGCTGCTCTCCAATCCCTCCCTCCCTCCATCACTGAGCTGCTGCTCTCCAATCCCTCCCGCCCTCCCTCACCAAGCTGCTGCTGTCCAATCCCTCCCTCCATCACCAGGCTGCTGCTCTCCAATCCCTCCCTCGCTCCATCACCGAGCTGCTGCTCTCCAATCCCTCCCTCCCAACATCACTGAGCTGCTGCTCTCCAATCCCTCCCTCCCTCCATCACCGAGCTGCTGCTCTCCAATCCCTCCCTCCCTCCATCACTGAGCTGCTGCTCTCCAATCCCTCTCTCCATTACTGAGCTGCTGCTCCATTCCATCCCTTCCTCCCTTCCTCCATCACCGAGTTGCTGTTCTCCATTGCCTGCTTCCCTCCATCTTCGAGTTACTGCTCTCCATTCACCCCTCCCTCCATCACTGTGTTGCTGTTCTCCATTCTCTCTCTCCCTCACCGAGCCGCTGCTCTCCAATCCCTTCCTCCCTCCATCACCGAGCTGCTTCTCTCCAATCCCTCCCTGACCGAGCTGCTGCTCTCCAATCCCTCCCTCCCTCCATCACTGAGCCGCTGTTCTCCAATCCCTCCCTCCCTCCATCACTGAGCCGCTGCTCTCCAATCCCTCCCTCCATCACTGAGCTGCTGCTGTCCAATCCCTCCCTCACTGAGCTGCTGCTCTCCAATCCCTCCCTCCCTCCATCACTTAGCTGCTGCTCTCTAATCCCTCCCTCCCTCCATCACTGAGCTGTTGCTCTCCAATCCCTCCCTCCATCACTGAGATGCTGCTCTCTAATCCCTCCCTCCCTCTCTCACCGAGCTGCTGCTCTCCAATCCCTCCCTCCATCACTGAGCTGCTGCTCTCCAATCCCTCCCTCCCTCCATCACTGAGCTGCTGCTCTCCAATCCCTCCCTCCCTCCATCACCGAGCTGCTGCTCTCCAATCCCTCCGTCCCTCCATCACTGAGCTGCTGGTCTCCAAACCCTCCCTCCCTCCATCACTGAGCTGCTGCTCTCCAATCTCTCCCTCCCTCCATCACCGAGCTGCTGCTCTCCAATCCCTCCCTCCCTCCATCACTAAACCGCTGCTCTCCAATCACTCCCTCCCTCCATCACTGAGCCGCTGCTTTCCAATCCCTCCCTCTCTCCATCACTGAGCTGCTGCTCTCCAATCCCTCCCTCCATCACTGAGCCGCTGCTCTCCAATCCCACCCTCCCTCCCTCCATCACCGAGCTGCTGCTCTCCAATCCCTCCCTCCCTCCCTCACCGAGCCGCTGCTCTCCAATCCCTTCCTCCCTCCATCACCGAGCTGCTGCTCTCCAATCCCTCCCTGACCGAGCTGCTGCTCTCCAATCCCTCCCTTCCTCCATCACTGAGCCGCTGTTCTCCAATCCCTCCCTCCCTCCATCACTGAGCCGCTGCTCTCCAATCCCTCCCTCCATCACTGAGCTGCTGCTGTCCAATCCCTCCCTCACTGAGCCGCTGCTCTCCGATCCCTCCCTCCCTCCATCACTTAGCTGCTGCTCTCCAATCCCTCCCTCCCTCCATCACTGAGCTGTTGCTCTCCAATCCCTCCGTCCATCACTGAGATGCTGCTCTCTAATCCCTCCCTCCCTCCATCACTGAGCCGCTGCTTCCCAATCCCTCCCTCCATCACTGAGCTGCTGCTGTCTGATCCCTCCCTCCCTCCATCACCGAGCCGCTGCTCTCCAATCCCTCCCTCCATCACTATGCTGCTGCTCTCCAATCCCTCCCTCCCTCGATCACTGAGCTGCTGCTCTCCAATCCCTCCCTCCCTCCATCACTGAGCTGCTGCTCTCCAATCCCTCCCTCCCTCCATCACTGAGCTGCTGCTCTCCAATCCCACCCTCCATCACCGAGCCGCTGCTCTCCTATCCCTCCTCCATCACTGAGCTGCTGCTCTCCAATCCCTCCCTCCCTCCATCACCGAGCTGCTGCTCTCCAATCCCTCCCTCCCACCATCACTGATCTGCTGCTCTCCAATCCCTCCTCCATCACCGAACTGCTGCTCTCCAATCCCTCCCTCCTTCCATCACTGAGCCGCTGCTCTCCAATCCCTCCTCCATCACCGAGCTGCTGCTCTCCAATCCTTCCCTCCATCACCGAGCTGCTGCTCTCCAATCCCTCTCTCCCTCGCCGAGCTGCTGCTCTCCAATCCCTCCCTCCCTCTCTCACCGAGCTGCTGCTCTCCAATCCCTCCTTCCCTCCATCACTGAGCTGCTGCTCTCCAATCCCTCCCTCCCTCCATCACTGAGCTGCTGCTCTCCAATCTCTCCCTCCCTCCATCACCGAGCTGCTGCTCTCCAATCCCTCCCTCCCTCCATCACTAAACCGCTGCTCTCCAATCCCTCCCTCCCTCCATCACTGAGCCGCTGCTTTCCAATCCCTCCCTCCCTCCATCACTGAGCTGCTGCTCTCCAATCCCTCCCTCCATCACTGAGCCGCTGCTCTCCAATCCCACCCTCCCTCCCTCCATCACCGAGCTGCTGCTCTCCAATCCCTCCCTCCCTCCCTCACCAAGCTGCTGCTCTCCAATCCCTCCGTCCCTCCATTACCGAGCTGCTGCTCTCCAATCCCTCCCTCCCTCCATCACTGAGCTGCTGCTCTCCAATCCCTCCCTCCCTCCATCACTGAGCCACTGCTTTCCAATCCATCCCTCCATCACTGAGCTGCTGCTCTCCAATCCCTCCCTCCCTCCATCACTGAGCCGCTGCTCTCCAATCCCTCCCTCCCTCCATTACTGAGCTGCTGCTCTCCAATCCCTCCCTCCATCACTGAGCTGCTGCTCTCCAATCCCACCCTTCCTCCCTCCATCACCGAGCTGCTGCTCTCCAATCCCTCCCTCCCTCCCTCACCAAGCTGCTGCTCTCCAATCCCTCCCTCCCTCCATCACTGAGCTGCTGCTCTCCAATCCCTCCCTCCCTCCATCATCGAGCTGCTGCTCTCCAATCCCTCCCTCCCTCCCTCCCTCACCAAGCTGCTGCTTTCCAATCCCTCCCTCCCTCCATCGCCGAGCTGCTGCTCTCCAATCCCTCCCTCCTTCCATTGCCGAGCTGCTGCTCTCCAATCCCTCCCTCCCTCACCGAGCTGCTGCTCTCCAATCCCTCCCTCCATCGCTGAGCTGCTGCTCTCCAATCCCTCCCTCCCTCCATCACTGAGCTGCTGCTCTCCAATCCCTCCCTCCCTCCATCACTGAGCTGCTGCTCTCCAATCTCTCCCTCCCTCCATCACTGAGCTGCTGCTCTCCAATCCCTCCCTCCCTCCATCACTAAACCGCTGCTCTCCAATCCCTCCCTCCCTCCATCACTGAGCCACTGCTTTCCAATCCCTCCCTCCATCACTGAGCTGCTGCTCTCCAATCCCTCCCTCCATCACTGAGCTGCTGCTCTCCAATCCCTCCCTCCCTCCCTCACCAAGCTGCTGCTTTCCAATCTCTCCCTCCCTCCATCACTGAGCTGCTGCTCTCCAATCCCTCCCTTCCTCCATCACCGAGCTGCTGCTTTCCAATCCCTCCCTCCCTCCATCACTGAGCTGCTGCTTTCCAATCCCTCCCTCCCTCCATCACCGAGCTGCAGCTCTCCAATCCCTCCCTCCCTCCATCACCGAGCTGCTGCTCTCCAATCCCTCCCGCCCTCCATCACTGAGCTGCTGCTCTCCAATCCCTCCCTCCCTCCATCACCAAGCTGCTGCTCTCCAATCCCTTTCTCCATCAGTGAGCTGCTGCTCCTTTCCATCCCTTCCTCCCTTCCTCCATCACCGAGTTGCTGTTCTCCATTGCCTGCTTCCCTCCATCTTCGAGTTACTGCTCTCCATTCACCCCTCCCTCCATCACCGAGTTGCCGTTCTTCATTCTCTCTCTCCCTCACCGAGCCGCTGCTCTCCAATCCCTTCCTCCCTCCATCACTGAGCTGCTGCTGTCCAATCCCTCCCTCACTGAGCCGCTGCTCTCCGATCCCTCCCTCCCTCCATCACTTAGCTGCTGCTCTCCAATCCCTCCCTCCCTCCATCACTGAGCTGTTGCTCTCCAATCCCTCCGTCCATCACTGAGATGCTGCTCTCTAATCCCTCCCTCCCTCCATCACTGAGCCGCTGCTTCCCAATCCCTCCCTCCATCACTGAGCTGCTGCTGTCCGATCCCTCCCTCCCTCCATCACCGATCCGCTGCTCTCCAATCCCTCCCTCCATCACTATGCTGCTGCTCTCCAATCCCTCCCTCCCTCGATCACTGAGCTGCTGCTCTCCAATCCCTCCCTGACCGAGCTGCTGCTCTCCAATCCCTTCCTCCCTCCATCACTGAGCCGCTGCTCTCCAATCCCTCCCTCCATCACTGAGCTGCTGCTCTCCAATCCCTCCCTCCCTCCATCACTGAGCCGCTGCTCTCCAATCCCTCCCTCCATCACTGAGCCGCTGCTCTCCAATCCCTCCCTCCCTTCATCACTGAGCTGCTGCTCTCCAATCCCTCCCGCCCTCCCTCACCAAGCTGCTGCTGTCCAATCCCTCCCTCCCTCCATCACCGAGCTGCTGCTCTCCAATCCCTCCCTCCCTTCATCACCGAGCTGCTGCTCTCCAATCCCTCCCTCCCTCCATCACTGAGCTGCTGCTCTCCAATCCCTCCCTCCCTCCATCACCGAGCTGCTGCTCTCCAATCCCTCCCTCCCTCCATCACTGAGCTGCTGCTCTCCAATCCCTCCCTCCCTCCATCCCTGAGCTGCTGCTCTCCAATCCCTCCCTCCATCACTGAGCTGCTGCTCTCTCATCCCTCCCTCCCTCCCTCCATCACTGAGCTGCTGCTCTCCAATCCCTCCCTCCATCACCGAGCTGCTGCTTTCCAATCCCTCCTTCCCTCCATCACTAAATCGCTGCTCTCCAATCCCTCCCTCCCTCCATCACTGAGCCGCTGCTTTCCAATCCCTCCCTCCATCACTGAGCCCCTGCTCTCCAATCCCTCCCTCCATCACTGAGCTGCTGCTCTCTAATCCCTCCCTCCCTCCATCACTGAACCGCTGCTCTCCAATCCCTCCCTCCCTCCATCACCGAACCGCTGCTCTCCAATCCCTCCTCCATCACTGAGCTGCTGCTATCTAATCCCTCCCTCCCTCCATCCCTGAGCTGCTGCTCTCCAATCCCTCCCTCCCTCCATCACTGAGCTGCTGCTCTCTGATCCCTCCCTCCCTCCATCACTGAGCCGCTGCTCTCCAATCCCTCCCTCCCTCCATCACTGAGCTGCTGCTCTCCAATCCCTCCCTCCCTCCATCACTGAGCTGCTGCTGTCCAATCCCTCCCTCCATCACTGAGCTGCTGCTCTCCAATCCCTCCCTTCCTCCATCACTGAGCTGCTGCTCTCCAATCCCTCCCTCCCTCCATCAGTGAGCTGCTGCTCTCCAATCCCTCTCTCCATCACTGAGTTGCTGCTCCATTCCATCCCTTCCTCCCTTCCTTCATCACCGAGTTGCTGTTCTCCATTGCCTGCTTCCCTCCATCTTCGAGTTACTGCTCTCCATTCAGCCCTCCCTCCATCACCGAGTTGCTGTTCTCCATTCTCTCTCTCCCTCACCGAGCCGCTGCTCTCCAATCCCTTCCTCCCTCCATCACTGAGCTGCTTCTCTCCAATCCCTCCCTGACCGAGCTGCTGCTCTCCAATCCCTCCCTCCCTCCATCACTGAGCCGCTGTTCTCCAATCCCTCCCTCCCTCCATCACTGAGCCGCTGCTCTCCAATCCCTCCCTCCCTCCATCACTGAGCTGCTGCTCTCCAATCCCTCCCTCCCTCCATCACTGAGCCGCTGCTTTCCAATCCCTCCCTCCATCACTGAGCTGCTGCTCTCCAATCCCTCCCTCCCTCCATCACTGAGCCCCTGCTTTCCAATCCCTCCCTCCATCACTGAGCTGCTGCTGTCCAATCGCTCCCTCCCTCCCTCACTGAGCCGCTGCTCTCCAATCCCTCCCTCCCTCCATCACTGAGCTGCTGCTCTCCAATCCCTCCCTCCCTCCATCACTGAGCTGCTGCTCTCCAATCCCTCCCTCCATCACTGAGCTGCTGCTTTCTAATCCCTCCCTCCCTCCATCACTGAGCCGCTGCTCTCCAATCTCTCGCCCCCTCCATCACTGAGCCGCTACTCTCCAATCCCTCCCTCCATCACTGAGCTGCTGCTCTCCAATCCCTCCCTCCATCACTGAGCTGCTGCTCTCTAATCACTCCCTCCCTCCATCACTGAGCCGCTGCTTTCCAATCCCTCCCTCCATCACTGAGCTGCTGCTGTCCGATCCCTCCCTCCGTCCATCACCGAGCCGCTGCTGTCCAATCTCTCCCTCCATCACTGAGCTGCTGCTCTCCAATCCCTCCCTCCCTCCATCACTGAACTGCTGCTCTCCAATCCCTCCCTCCCTCCATCACTGAGCTGCTGCTCTCCAATCCCTCCCTCCCTCCCTCACCGAGCTGCTGCTCCATTCCATCCCTTCGTCCCTTCCTCCGTCACCGAGTTGCTGTTCTCCATTGCCTGCTTCCCTCCATATTCGAGTTACTGCTCTCCATTCACCCCTCCCTCCATCACCGAGTTGCTGTTCTCCATTCCCTCTCTCCCTGAGCTGCTGCTCTCTAATCTCTCTGACCCTCAGCAAGCTGTGCTTGGACACTCTCTCACTCTGCAATCATCTTGTTCATACTGAATTTTTTCTCTCCCCCTTCTAGATCGTGTTTAAATTTTCCCCCCTCATTCCCTCTTAGTTAAAGCTGCTTCTCTCCTTCATCGCCACCCCAGCCTCTGGCCTGCGTTTTCCCTGCCTCAGACCCCATTTTTTTGACCTCCGTTTCCCTCCTTCCTCCCTTCTCTCTAATTTGTCTCTTCCCTCCATCCCTTCCTTATCATTCATTGCCTCCTGCCCTTTTCCCTTTATTGCTCTTTATTTCACCTCTCCTGCTTAGTTCCTGCTGTTAATGGAAATGATCCTGTGGGAAAGGAGGTCCTGTTCTCCTGAGAATTTCATTTCTGTAAACAACAGGATCCTTGTTGAAGTGAAAAGAAAGTGAGAGACCCGCATTGATTGTTACCCAGAAACATAGAAGAAACCCACAAACAGCTGCCAGTTGCATTGCTGCATTTGATCGAATCGGACTTTGCAAAGGGATACATCTTTGATTTTTAAAACACTGAGAGTAAATGAAGAAGGGCAATTTGTCCTCAGATGAAGTGTCTCTTCAGTCAACCCTCTGTCAATTTACTGCATGGCTGTTAATTTTTTTTGTCAGAACATATTTTTGTGATTCAAAAGTGGAGATCTGATGCATATTATCCCTTTAGTTACATCCAAATAAGATTTGAAATGCCTTGAAACACTCTAATGGAGCCATATTTTGTCATTTGTTATTGTATTCAACGATGCACAACTTGTAACAATTTTATACTTGTATACACGTTATGATGTTGATCATTTGGTTGCTTTTGTGTCACTTTCCAAACTGATGATGGCCATGTAAGTAACTGTGATGAGTACGGGAAGGTGTGACTGCCCCTCTTTATGACAGTTTCGTTTCCAGATGCCAGAATGGTGGAAGTAAGTGATCTGACTGATTAAACAAAGGTTACCCGCTGGCAGGAAGTAAGTGACATTATCACCTAACCTGAATGGCAAACAGTGCGATTGGTTGCCGCTGAGAAAAGTTTGAGCAGGGATGTTCTGTAATGCTTGCGCTGTATAAAGATGGTTGATAATATTGGATCAAGTACCCTGGCGATGGCTGCATCTCTTCAATCCTCTAGAGTCCTAGACCAGAATTGGATTGAAAGTTTCCAGCTGAGAAGCTTAAAGATTTTAGATGATGGGGCCCATTCTTATTAACTGCAGATGGAATGATACACTGGGGAAAATGTTGAAGGCTGGAACAACCACTTTCTATTCTGTATGTGATTGATCATATTGTATCTTTACATTTCCATCCTTCCCTGACTGGTGTTCCAGAAAACTCATTCTGATAATAAATGTGTGCTTATTGGAGAACCTCTAGGGCCATACAGAGAGACATGGCCAAGATGAACTTAGCAAGGTGCAAATTTGTGATTACTGAAAAATATAGGTGATGGGGCAGAGAAGAATACATTTTTTTTTTGATGGGGCCCTCTGACGAAGCCAGCATTTGTTGCTGCCCTTTCCTAACTGCCCTTGAATTGAATGGCTTGCTTGGCCACTTCAGAGGGCAGTTAAGCGAAAACCACATTGCTCTGGAGTCACATGTAGGCCAGACCAGGTAACGTTGGTAGATTTCCTTCCTATAAGGACATTAGTGATCCAGATGGGTTTTTATGACAATCAATGATAATTTCATGGTCACCTTTACTGAGACTAGCTTTCAATTCCAGAATTATTTTATTTGTTCACGAAATATGGGCCTCACTGGCTAGTCCAGCATTTATTGCCCATCTCTAATTGCCCTTGAGAAGTGAGTGGTGAGCGTCTTCTTGAACCACTGCAGCCCAGGTGATGTGGTGCCGTTGTGGGATTTGAACCGTGTCCCCAGAGCATTGTCCTGAGCCACTGGATTACTGGCACAGTGCCATTTCCGGTATGCCATCATCTCACCCTAACATAGGAGACATATTAGTAGGGTAGACAATGCCAATGTCACACAAGCGCATGTTTTTACTTCCACTTGTTCCTGTTAGCCCCCTCCTCGCCCCCTATTCTCGGCCCTTATTCATGTGCCTTCCTTAGTCAGTCAGGTTGCAGCTTAATCTAGTCTACACTATTTCCGCTCCTTATTTGGCTCTTGGATACCTGCCTCCAATTTCCTTCCTGTGCTATGGAGAAGGGCCGCTTTTACATACTGTCTTTCCATGGCTGAATTTGGGTACTCATAGTGTGTGTATGTGAATCTGCCCATCATGTTTGGGATATAGAAAGTATTTTACACCCATTAAAGTGCTTTCATCAATGAATGTCACTCCCCTCCTGTTCCCAACCCAGCTTCTAAAGAGTTCGCAGGTGAATCAAGTATCTGGATTTTGAAAAAAACAAATCCAAATATTCAGCAGTGCATTAACATGCTTTAATAAATCTCAAGTGTACAATTACACCATAATAGAGTTGAATATAGCCAAAATTACTGTGGCTCAGACTATGACTCAAAACAGTTTAAATGGTGTGATTCAGTCCCAGGAGCTTGCTATCTATAACTGCCTGTTAGGATGCTCAGCGTTGGTTGAAAATGGAAACAAACCCACACAATCCCCACTGTTTATGTTGTTTATGGGCCAATGGTGAGCTGCAGTACCTTCTCCAGGCTGTAATTCATCCCCGTTTCAGACCAGAAACCAAATTGTTAGAAGCCTTGTGTTCCCTTCTGCAAGAGGCCATGCCCAGCAACCATGTTGAGTCAGCACGAGCTGATAGCTTAGCTGGCCCTTATTTCACACTGCTGGCCTATCAACCTTTGTCCCCAACCATTAGGCAAGACTCGTGATTCTGATTGTCAAGTGTGAATTGTTGCATGTGTCAATTGCAAAAGTTTGACTGTTGGTGTCCGGCGGTCTGAATTTGCCCTGATATGTAATATCTAGAGCACTTACAGTCTCCCATACTGCAGGCAACTGTACACGATAAAGGCGCTTTCAGAAAGAATTCAATTCCATTCAAATGTTATTGTTCATTTGGAAATACATTGCAGGTACACTGCCAATTCATTAAAATGACATATAAATGGATAATTAATAATCAGAAAGAGAATCACAAGAATCTAACTCTGATTAACTATCTGTTAAAAACCACTTCACTGCATTTAAAATAATCAATGAGCTAGTAAAGCCATAAAAATCACGTATATTGGAACCAACGTTCCCTAAAATATTTGAAGATTCCTAGAATTGAAGCCCCCTTTCCATTACATCGCCTGCCCCATTCCCAAGAAAAAACAATGACCATGTTCTATAAGAATGGCTGCCATGGGGGAAGAAAAGAGAAATTGTTAGAGAGAGAGAGCCTGTGCCTTTCAGCCCCCAGGAAGCAGCAAAGAGTTTCCCCCAGCCAACAAATTAGTTTTGAAGTGTAATCGCAATTGATATGTTGGCTTAATTTGCATGCAGCTCTATAGAAAAGGAGTACACTTAATCAGTTAATCTGTTTTGCTGGAGTTCTTTCATAGACAGAGGATTATCAATCAATTCAAAAACAGAATTACCTGGAAAAACTCAGCAGATCTGGCAGCATCGGCGGAGAAGAAAAGCGTTGACGTTTTGACGTTTTCAACTCTTTCTTGGACTCGAACACAAGTTCTGTCGAAGGGTCATGAGGACTCGAAACGTCAACTCTTTTCTTCTCCGCCGATGCTGCCAGACCTGCTGAGTTTTTCCAGGTAATTCTGTTTTTGTTTTTGTTTTGGATTTCCAGCATCCGCAGTTTTTTTGTTTTTATCTCTGTTATTATCAATCAATTGTTGGGAATCTGTGTTGTGACTGGTTAGTGGAGTCCTGCAGTGATCAATGTTAAGACCAATGCTCTTCACAATGTACTTCAATAATCTGGACTAAGGTATTGTGTAGTTGGCAAGTTTGCAGATGCTGGTGTTGGAATGTGATCTAGCTTCAATGAGGGAATGGGCCCCTGTCAGGCAGATGCTGTTGAATGTTACATATAGTGTGGTACATGCTGTTTGGCCTACTATCAGGTTTCTATCATGCCTGAGCTCTGAACTAAAATACTATTGAAAGGGAAAGAGATCTGGGTGTTACAGTGTACAAGTTTCAAGTTCCACGATCCGTGTCAAGAGGCTATAGTGAAAATAAATGGTGAGGGATGTGGAGGCCCTCAAAGATTCAGAGGCCAGTCTGTAAATCAATAAACCCCCTTAAATCACAGTAGATTCAGGGATCTGCATAAATTTCATGGTGACTTGCTTGAAGTATTTAAATGATGAAGGGACTAGACTGTGTACATGTGGACTGATTATATGAAGTGAATAAGTTAGGATGAATGAGTGAATGTACATTGCGTTAGATTGGATATTGAGAGGTATCTCTATTCCTACACCGTTGGAATGGGTTGCCAGCTAGCTCCACAGATACATATTTATTACAAATGATCAAAAAAAGAGTGGCAAGTTCCTGGAGGTGGTCGACATCACAATGTACGAAACGTTGGTGGGATGTTAGGCTGGAGTGGAATTTCGCAGTATTGTCTCTTCCTGAATTAGCCTGGTGCTATGGACAGAATGTATGTGCTGTCTTACTGCACATAATCAGTATGTTTTGTTTTGTATGGAAAGAAGTTTGTCTTTTGTTACCCTTGGAGTATGTATTCCAACCAAATAATTCAGCAGCAAGCTTTTATGAGTTTAAAATAAAGGTAGTTTATTTTCTCACACTTGCCCCGAGCAACATCACACACTTGGTCTCCCCCACGGACACACGCACACAAAGATTGGATACAGATAAGGATAATGCACTTCTACAGATTACAGTTAATTCAGTCTCTGATTTACAATTTCCAATTTCCCAGGTGACAGGCATGTGGCTTCTTGAATGTATTCAATGATTTACTGCAGATTGTGAGGTTTCTTGTAGTCACATATCTAGGAGGTTGATTCTCAGGTGAACTTTGAAACTGGAGCAGTACTTTGGTTGCTTGATAGCTTGCAACTAATTTCAGCGTGTGGCTCTCAGACTAGCTGACGACTGAGGGTGCTGATGGATCTGCTGGGCCCTGGGTTAATAATGGCATTGTCCCTGTAATCAGCTTCGATTGCATGACTGCTCTTAACATTTGTGGCCCACCCAGTTGAGTTTGGATGGGGAAGGCCATCATGATACAGTGGGAAATTGATAGTGGCCATTGATTTTCGATCTTCCCTTTTGTCCAGTATGAAACGTGGAGACAGGCAGGAAACTCCATAGTCTTTAAGTGTTGGCCCATCCCTAACCTTTAGGTGTTGGCCCATCCTGTGTGAATTCCAGAAATGGCTGTAAGGCACCTTCACCTATGTCCATATTTAAATAGGTATTTGCCGGAGACTTGGTGCAATCTGCAGTCCAAATACCAAAAGTCTCTCAATTTGCGACAGCCATCTGAACAACTTGCCTATGTCTTATTTTTAAAAGCATTGACTGAAAGGTTATAATGTATGTCTTAACTGGGCTTGAGTTTCTTTTCATATGGCTTCTAGCCTCTTCCAGGTGATAGATGCCATGACTGCTGGTGATTGGGGGTACAAGCGGTCATTTTGCTGAGTTGCAACATGGCTGAATGGGATGGACTGAGTGGATCGTCCAGTCTTTTTCTGTCTACTCATACGGAGGAATATTGGACAGGGCACTGACAGAACTTGCTTGAATAATTCTGTAAAATCTAACTCCCATTGGAACTGCCTGTCCACAATCTACAAGACACAAGTCAGGAGTGTGATGGAGTACTCTCCACTTGCCTTGATGAGTGCAGCTCCAACAACAAAGTGTCCAAACTATCTTGGTGCTGCTGCTTTTTACTAAGTGAGTCACTAGTTGCTTTTTACCATGTTATATTTTGCTGTTTTTCTCCCCTCAATTCAACAATGGTGTTGTTTTATTGTGTGTAGTTAACTTTGGTCAAACTGGGCTCCTGAGAGTTGCAATTGTAACACAGCTTCAGGTGTTGTGTGACAGGGCAATGGGGCTGAACACTACGTGCACCCAAACGAATCTACATAGCTTTATCCTGTATCCTTCAGCCCAACTCCACATGGAATGTGAAGCAATCTAAATATGAAATAAACCCCAACAAAAGGCTCGACACCATCCAGGGCAAAGCAGCCAGTTTGATTGGCACCCCATTCACGACCTTCAGCATTCACTCCTCCCACCACCAATGCGCAGTAGCAACAGTGTGTACCGTCTACAAGACACCCTGCAGCAAGTCACCAAGGCTGCTTCGACAACCCCTTCCAACCCTGCGGCCTCTACCACTAGGAAAGGCAAGGACAGCAGACACATGGGAACACCACCACCTGCAAGTTCCATGCCACACCCCATCCTAACTTGGAACTATATCGCCGTTCCTTCACTGCCACTGGGTCTAATTCCTGGAACTTCCGAACAGCACTGTGGGTGTCCCTACATCACATGGTCTGCAGCAGCTCAAGAAGGCGGCGCACCACCACCTACTGAAGGGCAATTAGGGATGGTCAATAAATGCTGGCCTAGCCAGCAATGCCCACATCCTATGACCGGATTAAAAAAAAAACTGCCAGAGGGGGCCTCACTTTAATCATCTAATTTGAAGGGCAGCCCTTCTGTTAATACAACATTAACATGGCTGCCGGTCTATTTTGGGTGTAAAGTAAGGCAGCCTCTCTGTGGACCACTTAACCAACTGTTTTATGCTTCGGCTCCATCAGTATTTGAGGACATTTTTTTTTACAAGGCAACACAGAGAGCTTGGCAGCAGGCTGGGGGATCTCTGGACAGTTGTGTATCTTTACAGTTGGTGGTACTGTTAACTACAAGGGATTCAGCAGATGAAAATCAACGTTACTGCTGCACTGACAAAGCACCTCGCACCTCAAACCTGACATGAAACACAGCATACTTTGTGATTTTTAAGACTAACCCATACCCCCAAGCGAGTTACCACCTTAGGTCTTTTAGGATGTCACCTGTGAAAAGTCAGGTGTAAATTTTTAAAAAAAACTCCTGACAATATAATTCTCTAGGATGTGTGTGTCACTGGCAAGGCCTGCATCTATTACACACATAGATGTTTACAGCACAGAAAGAGGCCATTCAGCCCAATGTGTCTATGCCGGTCAACAAAGATCTGACGACACTAATCCCATTTTCCAGTGCTTGGCCTAAAGCCCTGGAGTCTATGGCAATGCTAGTGAATATCTAAATATTACCTAAACGTTACGAGAGCTTCTGACTCAACCACCCTTTCAGGCAGAGTTCCAGACTCCCACCACCCTCTGGGTGAAAAAAAGTTCTCCTCCACTCCCCTCCTAGCCTTCTACCTCTTGCCTTAAATCTACGCCCCCTGGTTATTGACCCCTCTATTAACGGAAAAAGTGCCTTCCTGTCCACCCTATCTATGCCCCTCATAATCTTATACACCTCTATCAGGTTCCCCTCAACCATCGCTGCTCCACGGAAAACAACCCCAGCCTATCCCACGCCAAGTTGTCCTTGATAAGATGGTGTGAACCTTCATCAACTCCTCTGCTCCATATGGTTAAGGTGTCCTACAGAGTAGTTAGTGAGCTCCCAGGTACGTATTGACTAGGAGATTGGAGAGAACTCCCCTACTCTTCCCAGATAGTACCTTGTGATCTTTTACATCCAGTTGAGAGGGCAGACAGGGCTTGGTGTCTCCTTGGAAAGATGTGAGAATTTGCTTGCTTTATGTTTTGGGGGATGGAGAGAATGTTAACCAAGGCCTGTTCTTGGTTGGGAGGTAATGAAATGTTTAACTTTTTGACTACTAGCAGGTTTTGAATTTCTGGTTCTCCTCTGTGCTTTTTTCATGTTTTAAGAGCACGTGTTTTTTCACCATCTCTGGCGGCCTGACTATTCCTGGTTCCTGAGGGGAAGGGATGATTTTTTTTCAGTTAGCATCTTAGTATAGGGCATGGTGTAGATTAGTAATCCTACAGTTAGCAGTTTACTAGGGTGGAAATGTTTATGGAAGATGGTGGCACAAAAGGAGAGAAGAATACTGAGGCATCAGGGAGGTAACGGCTGCTCATCCATAAGGAAAGCAGGAGTAGATGCTAGGATTTAGTATGGATAACGTCAAGTTAAATCCTGTGGAATAACCCAGGATAGGTTAAATGCTAAGGGACTAACTAACGCAAGTAAACCCACATGGAATGTGAAGTAATCGAAATATAAAATAAACCTCCATTCCATGTGGAGTCGGGCCGAAGGATACAGAATAAAGTCATGTAGGACCATGAAACCACTGTCGATTGTTGTAAAAACCCATCTGGATCACGAATGCCTTTTAGGGAAAGAAATCTGCTGCCCTTACCTGGTCTGGCCTACATGTGACTTCAGACCCACGGCAATGTGGTTGACTGTTTAAAAATTGCTCTCTGAACAAGGGAAATTAGGGATGGGCAATAAGTGCTGGCCTAGCCAGCGACACCCACAAGAACAAATAAAAAAAAAAGTAACACCTGAAGCTATGTTACAATTGTGACTCATAGGAGCCCAGTTTGACCAAAAAGTTAACTACACACAATAAGATGCTATTGTTGCACTGAGGAAAAAGAACAGCAAAATATAACATGGTAAAAAGCAACTGGCGACTCACTTAGTAAAAAGCAAGAATGGTAAGCAAGATGATTTTTAAGGAACCCCTGCCTGTCAACTGGCGCTTGTTCTTACCGAGCACGGTAGTGTGTAGTTTCTGTGTACGCTCAATGCCAGCAGATGATCTGAATGTTTTGGCATGATTCACGTCAGTGAAAGTGTGTGCATTGCTTCATGCTGAATATACAACATTAGTGCATGCATGCTAGTATTCATCATTCTCTTTTTCTCCCAATGACTCACCTCCCCATCTCTTGCTGACTGAGCTGAGGCCAGGCTGCAATCACATAACTTGAACCAGGCAGGCTGAGGTCAGAACTGGTTCCTATCACTTGACACCAGGCAGGGGATTTCCTAATTGCAGCCTCAGGTTGATTCTGACTGTTGGGTGGGGGGGATTTCAGTGACAAGATGACATTAAGGAGTTACCAGTCGTACTTTCAGCTCTCTTGAATAGAATAATAGCACTGACTGCCACAGGTGAACTGATGATTCTAGTTATATACACTGGATGTCCCCAGTACGTGTTTACAGAGGATTTGCAGGCCACATCAGTGAGTGAAAGTGCAAAGTGATGTAGCAGGCAGCCTGCGATGAATGGTGGCGAGAATGAATCATGCGGTGAATCATCGGTGTCAAACTCTGTGTCAAGTGGTTTACCAACATACAGCACTGCAGTGTGCCTAATGGGCCAATGAATTAAACAGCGTCTGTTGGAACTTCTGATCCACTCCGAATAGAAAGTGACACATTGATTGATTGCTTCTTCACACCTCAGGAAAGACAGTTTAACTTAACCATTTATAGTTGCTTCTGTGCCCATTTCCGATCTTCAGGGAGAGTGTTGTCATAGAAACATAGAAAATAGGAGCCGGAGTGGGCCATTCAGCCCTTCGAGCCTGCTCCGCCATTCATTATGATCATGGCTGATCACCCAACTCAATAGCCTGCTCCCGCTTTCTCCCCATATCCTTTGATCCCTTTCACCCCAAGAGCTATATCTAACTCCTTCTTGAAAACATACACTATTTTGGCCTCAACTACTTTCTGTGGTAGTGAATTCCACAGGCTCACCACTCTCTGGGTGAAGAAATTTCTCCTCATCTCAGTCCTAAATGGTCTACCCCGTATCCTCAGACTGTGACCCCTGGTTCTGGACTCCCCCACCATCGGGAACATCCTTCCTGCATCTACCCTACCTAGTCCTGTTAGAATTTTATAGCTTTCTATGATATCCCCCCTCATTCTTCGGAACTCCAGCGAATATTATCCTAATCGACTCTATCTCTCCTCATATGTCAGTCCCACCATCCCAGGAATCAGTCTGGTAAGCCTTCACTGCACTCCCTCTACAGCAAGAACATCCTTCCTCAGATAAGGAGACCAAAACTGCACACACTATTCCAGGTGTGGTCTCACCAAGGCGCTGTATTATTGCAGCAAGACATCCCTGCTCCTGTACTCGAATCCTTTCACTATTAAAGGCCAACATACCATTTGCCTTCTTTATCGCCTGCTGCACCTGCATGCTTACCTTCAGCGATAAAAACAAAAAAACTGCGGATGCTGGAATCTGAGTTTTTCCAGGTAATTCTGTTTTTGTTTTGGCTTACCTTCAGCGACTGGTGTACGAGAACACCCTGGTCTCGTTGCACGTTCCCCTCTCTCAATTTATAGCCTTTCAGATAATCTGCCTTCCTGTTTTTGCTACCAAAGTGGATAACCTCACATTTATCCACAATATACTGCATCTGCCATGCATTTGCCCACTCACTCAGCTTGTCCAAATCACACTGAAGCATCTCTGCATCCTGCATCCTCCTCACAGCTCATCATCCCACCCAGCTTTGTGTCATCTGCAAATTTGGAGATATTACATTTAGTTCCCTCATTTAAATCATTTATATACATTGTGAATAACTGGGGTCCCAGCACCGATCCCTGCGGTACCCCACGAGTCACTGCCTACCATTCAGAAAAAGACCCGTTTATTCCTACTCTTTGTTTCCTGTCTGCCAACCAGTTTTCTATTCATCTCAATACACTAGTCCCAATCTCACATGCTTTAATTTCACACACTAATCTCTTATGTGGGACTTTGTCGAAATCCTTCTGAAAGCCCAAATAAACCACACCCACTGGCTCCCCCCATCAACTCTACAAGTAACATCATCAAAAAAATCCAGTAGATCTGTCAAACATGATTTCCCTTTTGTAAATCCATGCTGACTCTGTCCGATTCTGTTACTGTTTTCCAAGTGCTCAGCTATTAAATCTTTTACAATGGACTCTAGAATTTTCCCCACTACTGACGTCAGGCTGACTGGTCTGTAATTCCTTGTTTTCTCTCTACCTCCCTTTTTAAATAGTGGGGTTACATTAGCTACCCTCCAATCTGTAGGAACTGTTCCAGAGTCTATAGAATCTCGGAAGATGACCACCAATGCATCCACTATTTCTAGGGTCACTTCCTTAAGTACTCTGGGATGTAGATTATCAGGCCCTGGGGATTTATCGGCCTTCAATCCCATCAATTTCTCCAACACCATTTCCCTACTAATGCTGATTTCTTTCAGTTTCTTCCTCTCACTAAACCCTGTGTAAATTAGTGTGTGAAATTCTCCAATGTTTCTGGTATGTTATTTATGTCCTCCTTTGTGAAGGCAGAACCAAAGAATGTATTTAGTTGGTCAGCAATTTCTTTGTTCCCCATTATAAATTCTCCTATTTCTGACTGTAAGGGACCTACATTTGTCTTCACCAATCTTTTTCTCTTCAAATACCTATAGAAACTTTTACAGTCAGCTTTTATGTTCCCCACAAGCTTACTCTTGTACTCTATTTTCCCCTTCTTAATCAATCCCTTGTCCTCCTGCTGAATTCTAAAGTGCACCCAATCCTCAGGTCTATTGTTTTTTTCTGGCCAATTTGTGTGCCTCTTCCTTGGATCTAATTTCCCTTGTAAGCCATGGTTTGGCCACCTTTCCTGTTTTACTTTTGCGCCATTCAGAAATAAGCAATTGTTGCAGTTCACCCATGCGCTCTTTGAATGTTTGCCATTGCCTATCCACTGTCATCCCTTTAAGTAATGTTTCCCAATCCATCATAGCCAACTCATGCCTCAATCTTTATTAAGATTGAGGACCCAAGCCTCGGAATCAACTATGTCACTCTCCATCTTGATGAAGAATTCTATCATATTATGGTTGCTCATCCCCAAGGGGCCTCGCACAGCTAGATTGCCAATTATTCCTTTCTCATTAATACACAATACCCAGTCTAGGATGGCCTGTTCTGTAGTTGTTTCCTCAACATATTGGTCCAGAAAACCATCCCGTATGCACTCCAGGATTTCCTCCTCTACGGTATGGTTACTAATTTGATTTCCCCATTCTATATGCAGATTAAAGTCACCCATAATTACAGATTTTGTTGGGGGTGGGAGAAACATTTTCTGGGTTAGAGCCAGTGAAAACTCTCCAGTTCTGGGTTTGCAGCTTAGAGCTTGTCTTGTAAAGGAGGGTTCACCCAAACCACTGGTCATATTCCAGCAGCAGGTTTTAGGAGTGGTGCCGTCGAGTTTAAAGAGGCAGGTCGCCATTAGCCTCCTCGACTCGTGAAGGGTGGGTGGGGAAGAAAGGAGTTTCCAGAAATGGAAGAAAAGAGCATTTGTCAAAAAATTAAACATCGCTGCAGACCACTGAAGCTCTACAGTCTTGGAGTTGATTGGCTCCCTATCCAACCTGCAATTGTCTTCCTGCACTCTCCACCTTGCTGCACCTTTCTCTGTATTTTAAAAGCTTTATCAGCCATGCTTTTACCCAGTGCTCCTAATTTCTCTTATCTGCTCCACACTGATTGCTCTGTCAGGTATCTTGGAACTCTTGACAGTGTTAAAAATGAGATTTTGAGCACTAGTTATTTAGAGGGTTAAAACTCTGCCTTGTTACATATTTCTGCCTGCAGCACTATAAATGTTTGTCAGAATTCACTGCAGCCCGGTAAGAGTTGAATAACAAAAATGAAGGTTACAATCATAATTAACTTCAGCGTCCTTAACATTACACGTTTTACATGATGGTGCACACCTATTTTAGTTATATTTAGTTATTTGTAATTATAGAAATTCATCACTAGATGGCAGTCCAAGCATGTGGTCCTCAATGGAAATAGTTACAGTATTGAAGTCATGATTATTGGACCTCTTGCAGTTTAAAATAGGAGGTAGAGATCTGCTTTCCTGAGTTTGTCAGTGGTTTGCAGAGATATTAGTTGAGGGACGTTTTAACATATTCAGAGTGGACAAATAAGACCCAGAAGAAAGAAAGACCTGCATTTATATTGTGCCTTTTATAACCTTCAAAGCGCTGTATGACCAGTGATGTACTTTTTGAAGTGTAGTCATTTATAATGCAGAAAACATGGCAGACAATTTGTGCACAGCAAGCTCCGACAAACAGCAGTGATATAATATTGAAGAGCTCCCCTGCCCTTGACAGTGCTATGGAATTTTTTACACCTGACTGAGAGGGCAGGTGACATGTCTGTCGGTGTAGCACTTCCTCAGTACTGCATTGGCGTGTCAGACGAGCTTGTATGCTTGTGCCTGGAGTAGAACTTGAACCCGCAACCTTCTGACACAGAGGCAATTTGTATTGTGTAAATATCGTCTACTCCCTGCGTTGTGCTGGAGAAGTAATGCTGTTTTTTTTTATATATATCAGGCTGTGGTTATGCTTGGGAGTTATACTCACTGCAGGCTGTTTAAAATAGACTTTTTGCTGTAAAATAGACTTTTTAAGAATTATTCATTCATGTGATGGAGGTGCCGCTGACAAGGTCAGCAGTTATTGTCCATCCTAAATTGCTCCTGGGAAGGTAGTGGTGAACCGTTAATACAACTGGGTGGCTTGTGAGGCCACTCCAGAGGGCTAATGACATTGCTGTGGGCCTAGAGTCTCATATAAGCAAGACTGGGTAAGGATGTCAGATTTCCTTCCCTAAAGGACATTCATGGACCAGATGGATTTTTACGATAATTTGCTCATTCCACAGTCACCATTACTGACACTAGCCTTGTAGAGTTCCAGACTTTACTTAATTGAATTTAAGTTCTCCCAGCTGCTATGATGGGATTTGAGCCCAAGTCTCCAGATCATTAGTTTGAGTCTCTGGATCACTAGCGCCGTGACATAACCCCTATTCTACCATGCTGTGCTGTTTCTGTAAAATAGACTATTTGAATTACATCAACCCTGCCTCCAACTCACTGGCTGAAACCACAGTGACCAGAATCACTTTGTTTCTAGTTTGTACACAGGAAGAGCTAATTTAAAAACATTTGACCTTCTGAAGCCTTGAATTTCTTCCAGAGACGGGCTCTACTAATAAACCGAGTATAAAAGTGATCCACCGCTTTGTGTGTGGGTGGTCACTACTTTGAAATGCGAAAAAGGACACAACACCGGTAATTCATACTAAGTTAATGTGACACTGTTTATTTAGTGGATTAACTGCACAAAGATACTTTTAACCAGAATCAAAGAGTTTTAAAATCTGTTAAGTTCATTGTTCTTGGCACCCGGCGCAGAGAGTTCGTCAGATTCATTCTGAGTCACTTCGGCTGTGGCACCATTGCAATGATCCCCCCCCCACCGCCCCCGAGTCCCAGGCTGCTGCCCTGCACCAGATTCGGTGCTTTCAATTTCAGAAGCGTCTATCCGCAGCCACCCCTGCTGATGTGACATAAAGAACATGCGTGTTTTTGCTGCTCTCTGAAGATGAATCACTGGAAACTGATAATTTTGGTAATGCAGCCTATTGGTAGCCTCTGAAGAGTCTTGGTCCTCTGTTGCACTAGACTTTTTCATTTCGCAGTGCAGCTACATGAACTAGCTGTTGCTCTGAAATCTTTGCTGCACTCTGGGTTTGATCTGGTTTACTCAAGTGCGCATCTACGCATTTCATTTCTGTTGATGATGTAACTGTTCCGATGCTTTTCAGGGACCCGTTCTGATACGTGCTTCTCAAGACGAGGCCAATGCCTGGTCCCTGTTCTGATGGCACGTTTGATCTTGGGCATCTTCTCCAGGGCGGATTCCTCTCTCTTCCATCCTCGCACCAGTTCTTCACTAACACTCAACCCCCTCGCTGCAGCCCAGTTATTTTAGAGTCAGCAAAATGTTATGCCTTGTAGCTTGAAACCCGCTTCATGCTTCATTTGGTTTGTCGGAAGACTCATTTCTTTTCATCCTTTGACGTGTGGGGTCCACTCTGTTGGCATGTCTTAAGCTCTTGCCCACCTTTGCAACACAACCTTGTATCGCCTGCTTGATCCCTTGCACCAGCTGTATGGTACAAATAATGCATTTGTGAGGTGAAAAATTGAGGCTGGCTACTAATGAGAGTATAGCATGTCATGGCTGAGAAGGGAGCGTCAACTTGTACGCTGGATATATGCAAAAACCGAAAAAATGGGGTTGTCTTGTACACCACGATCTGTGGTAGCTCTTATTGCGCACACGTTGTTCTTGCCAGCAAGCAATGGTTGAAAGAGCCACAGCTTTCAATAGTTTTAAAGTGAAAGGATCCAGCTATCCAATCTAAATGGAAAAATAAGGACATTCACATTAACAGGAAATAGTCAACAGGTCAGGTGCATCCGGGGAGAGAAACAGAGTTAATGTTTCAGGTCAATGACCTTGCACGTTAATAGAACACTGTATACTGAGGGCCCATTGTGGACTGCTTCTGAAGCACCCCTTACACTATTTATTTTTATCAATATTGTTTCTCATGAAGTGTGTGTGCATGAAAATGTATCTTCCTCTGGCTGGCCCATTGACCAGCCCAGATGTCCTGCTTTAGGGGAACAGGCTGGCAATGCCGAAGTGTGACTTCTCCTGGGGTGGCTGGATACCTGTTGCTCATTACTCCCAATGGGGCATGCTACAGCCACCGGTGACGGTTCAGAGAGGTTTAGTATTAAAGCATGCGGTGTCGAAAATAACTGATGGCATTGCCAGAATAATTTCTGAAACCTGCTCTGGCCGTTCAGAATACTGTGGAAACAACAGCAATTGCACTTGTGCAGTGCCTTTAACAGAGCAAAAACCCCCAAGGCGCTTCACAGGAGCGTTATCAAATAAAATTGGAGGCAGCCACATGAGGTATGAGGACAGGTGACCCAGAGCTTGCTCGAAGAGGCAGGTTTTTAAAGGAGGAGAGAGGGAGGTGAAATGACTTTGGAAAGAAATTCCAGAGGTTGGCACCCAGGCACCTGAAGATGATGGTATAGCAATGTAGATCAGGGATGTGCAAGAGACCAGAATTGCAGGAGCGCAGAGATCTCTGAGGGTAATGGGGCTAGGAGGCAATTACAGCCATAGGGAAGGGTAGGCCATGGAGGGATTTGAAAACCCCAGGATGCGGATTTTAAAATCACTGCTTTGCCGGATTGGGAGCCAATGTTGGTCAGTGAGCACGGGGTGATGGGAGAACAAGACTAGGTGCGACTTACAGGCAGGCGGAGGTGCAGATGAGCTCAAGTTTACAGAGCTTAAGGTGAGAGGCCCCCCCTCCCCGCCCCCCCAGGAGAGAATGGGAGTAGTCAGTCTGAAGATAATGAAGGCATGGATGAGGGCTTCAGCAGATTGATCAGCTTCCGAAAGAGAAGAATAATATAAATGCTGAGATCCTTGATTAGAACTGAATTGTGCTGGGTAGCCAATGGAATAGCTTGCAGCGCTCCTAATTTGAAGGAAAAAAAATTGTATATGTTTAAAATAAAAGATATTGTGGAGAGGCCTATGGAGGGTTTACCCCCAAAATAATCCAGGAGTGTAAATCAGATGTGCAGGCCGAAACTGATATGAAAGCAAAGTGCAGTGGGACTCCCTTCTTCAGGGTATCTTGCTGTGCTTTGTTCTGGTCAGACTGGGCCCTGCTGTCCGATTCATCCTGCTGTTTACACGGTGGTTCATAAAGCCTGCTTAACTCCAGTAATATTGTACGAGCATAAACGCACCCCTGCTAGTGATATCATCTCTTTATCAGATCGGTACTGCCTCATAATTGCTTCCATGCGTCCATTGCAGCGCACGCATAAACCATCTGAATCTCGGGATTGCATTACCTTTTTGTGATGGTTCCCAGGTATCCGTTCCATAAACCATCAGAGATGCCGCGATTAGATTACCAGATGGCAATTGTCCAGTTCTTCAACCTGCCATTTTTCGGACATGCAAGGGTAGAGTGGTTAGTGCTTGAAACTGATTATTGAAGACCAGCAGCTATGTAAACATCTTGCACGTTGGAAACGTACTCAGTGCCCCACTCTCACCTCTTTTCAACTCTCTCTTCAACTCCTGATTTGTATGTTTTATTTTGTGCAAGTCAAGACCTACAAAATATTGGTGGTTAAATTGGTATCTTTATTACAACAGTATTTCTTTTAGTGCAGGATTTCTAGTTATTCTTTCGTCAAAGTCTTTAAGAGAATCTAAACTTTTCACTCTGGAGAAAGCTATATAAAGTTGCCCATGTGTAAAAGCAGGCCTTGGAATATTTTGCCAATAGTATGGCCTTGTCACTGGTGTTTAGTCACAGTATACGAAAGTCTAATTGGGAACTGTTTTCTCCTGAGTTGAAAAGGGGTGTTTACACCTGACGGACTCAGTATTATTCGAGGAATAAACACTCTATTTCCTTGAAATCAGCCTCTTATAATTTCAGCATCTATCATTGGGGGGAAAAAAAAGCATCCTATCGATCTTGTCCCATGACAAAGTCTCTGTTAAGGGTTCAAGTTTCGTAGCAATATTATTACTGCTCCTTTTTCTAGTCTCAAGTTAGACTGTGAAGAAAGGATTTTTAAACCTTTTTTTATCCCCCCCACCTAGTTCTTGCTATCGTTACCAAAGTTCTACAGAAAAGGATTAAAGTTTGGCGACTACAAGTCTGAACGTTGTAGAATTCATTGAAAATAGAAGAGGGTGGATGTAATGAGAAAAGTCATCATAAATGGAGGTCGTCTGCTTGTAACTGGCAATTTTCAGAACCTGTTTGGCTTTTGCCAAGGGCCTCCCCTGAGTGTCTCTGGAGTTACCATAAGACATAGGAGCAGGAGGAGGCCATTCGGCCCATCGAGTCTGCTCCGCCATTCAATGAGATCGTGGCTGATCTGATAACCCTCACTTACACTTCCTGCCTTTTCCCCATAACCCTTGATTTCCTTGCTGATTGAAAATCTGTCTATCTCAGCCTTGAATAAACTTAACAACCCAGCCTCTATAGCCCTCTGCAGTAAAGAATTCCACACATTAACTACCCTCTGAGAGAAGAAATGTTTTAAATGTGCACCCCCGTACTGTGAGATATGCCCTCTGGTCCTAGATTCTGTCACAAGGGGAAACAACCTCTCAGCATCTACCCTGTCTAGCCCGCTAAGAATCTTATATGTTTCAATAAGGTCGCTTCTCATTCTTCTAAACTCCAATGAGTTCAGGCCCAACTTACTCAACCTCTGGTGACAGGTTTATTTTCATTGTTTTCCAGGCGAATGTGCAGTAGTTGACTATTGGGCGTGTCCTTCGCAAATATTCACCTCATATCACAGAATCACAGTGCAGAAGAGGCCCTTCGGCCCATCGAGTCTGCACTGACACGTGAGAAACACTTGACCTACCTACCTAATCCCATTTACCAGCACTTGGCCCATAGCCTTGAATGTTATGACGTGCCAAGTGCTCATCCAGGTACTTTTTAAGGGATGTGAGGCAACCCGCTTCCACCACCCACCCAGGCAGTGCATTCCAGACCCTCACCACCCTCTGGGTAAAAAAGTTTTTCCTCACATCCCCCCTAAAGCTCCGGCCCCTCACCTTGAACTTATGCCCCCTTGTGACTGACCCTTCAACTAAGGGGAACAGCTGCTCCCTATCCACCCTGTCCATGCCCCTCATAATCTTGTACACCTCGATCAGGTCACCCCTCAGTCTTCTCTGCTCCAACGAAAATAACCCAAGTCTATCCAACCTTTCTTCATAACTTAAATGTTTCATCCCAGGCAACATCCTGGTGAATCTCCTCTGCACCCCCTCCAGTGCATTCACATCCTTTAATGTGGTGACCAGAACTGCAAACAGTACTCCAGCTGTGGCCTCACCAAAGTTCTATACAACTCCAACATGACCTCCCTGCTTTTGTAATCTATGCTTCAATTGATAAAGGCAAGTGTCCCTTTGGGGTTCAGGCTGTCATCATCATCTTCATCTATTGAATTAACAGTGATGTATTCTTTTAATTCACCTGACAGCTGTTCTAAAACATTTTCATTCAAACCTTGTGAATCTACATTTTTAGTGCAAAGTATAGCTTTTGAATAATAAGTTGCATCAAATAATTGTCCCTGCCATTTTTCCACGTTTAACCAATTCCATCATCTAATCTGCCCTTCTATGCTAGCCCCTCAGTCCCACTCCTCCCTGCCGTTTCCATTCCATGTCATTCAATTCTTCCCACCCCCTCACACCCATGCCAGTCTCTTCCCTTGATATGCCACCCCTCCTATCCCATGCCGCCTCCATCGCCCCCATCCCTCCAATTGATCCCATTCCATTCCTTATGTGACCAGCGATGGTAATTTTGTTATTCGGCTCCCTTTGCCTCCTGCTGCTTTTGTTCCCCACCAGCCCACCACCCCATGTTGCCACCGCATACTTCTGCATGTGTCAGGTTCCTCCCACTCAATCATCCCACCAAAGGGCATTCTGCTCAAACTGACTGCTCAAGATAGCCTGGGCAGACAAAAATGGTTATGATGGATTTGCCCTGTTGAATGCCTGCGCCCCAGAGGTTTGGAATGAGTTGCTTCAGGCACGAAATCAAAAGCAAGATGCTGTGGATGCCGGAAATCAGAAATTAAAAACAGAAGTGTTGGATATACTCCGCAAGTCTGATAGCATCTGTGGAAGGAAAAGAACAGCTTGCGTTTCAGACCAATGACCTTTCATCAGATGAAAGATCATTTGTTAATCATTTTGCAATTAAGATGTGAGCATGTTTGTCAGTGAGGCATGAATTGCCTGAGTCTTGGTGAAGCTAATTCATCATGCCCATAAGACCTATGGTAGATATACAGTAAGCTGGTGTAATGATAATGGTACTGGGCAAGCAACCCAGAGGACATTACTGCAACACCCACCACAGAAACTGTGCAACTGAATTCAAATTAAATCTGAAGCACTAGAAAAAAATCAACAGGAAGGCTACTGAATTGTTGTAAAAACCATTGAACCTGCTCACTGTTACCTGATGTGGCCTAACTGTTGGTCCAGTCCCACACTACTGTATATGGTTTAATGTGTTCTGAAGTAGCTTTGCAAGCCACTCAGTTGTGAAAGCAATCTGTGTAAGCCAAGGCCCGTTGCACTCTCCTCAAAGCAATAGAATAGACCAACATTCCAAGAATTAATTGGGGGGAAAAAAGTATTCTATTTCAGCGCAATACATAACAGACCATAGACTTCAAACATTTCAGCAGTACAAAGATTGAAGATGTACCACTGAAGATGTTGGACTGGTGTTTGACAAGGCCCAGTTGCTTGCCAGACTAATCAGAAGCCAAAATTGTACTCGCAGTAACTTTTGGATGCAGCCATGCACACAGACAAGAGTTGGGAGCATTTTGTAAGAAAGGAGCTCTGTGGCCAGAAGAGCACAGCACAATGAATATCGGCATTGGAGTCTGTGACCCACCATTCGGACTTCCACGATGCTGGTCTCAGTCCAGTGGACTGGAGCTAATTTCGTCGTGTCGTTAATGGCTTACAGGTGTTCTGTATGCTTCTGAACATGACCTGGACTGAAGAAGGTTGCGTGCTAGTTTGCAGACTTTCTGACTGATCTTATTTCAAGCAGAATTATCCTCATTCATTCAGTTTATCTTTATTTATCTTCTAACTTGGAGTTGCTAAGACATTGGGAAGGTCATCTGGGGTGAGTTACAGAGATCAGTGTAAGAGGCCTGAGCTAACATGGTGTGGATTTTCAACTTTTGAAGCTCCAGGAACATTAACAATAGCAAAGGGCATTTTGGGGCTTCTAATTAGTCTGGCAAGCCACTGGGCCCTTGTCAAACACCAGTCCAGCCTATTCAGGGCATGTAGGGGTTAACAGTTCAAATGACAATGGTTAAAATGCCAGAAATCAAACAGCAGTGCCAGTGTGGAATGAAAGTATTTCAGTGTAAAGAACTCGCCGCACCTTATAGCTGATATAGTTTTAGCGTCTCATAATCATTACCTGGAACTGATGATTCATTCCATCCCCACCCTCTATAATAATTTGCTGTTTGGATGCCTTTTTGCTGCGAGGAATTGGTCCATTAATGGTTGCTGATGTTTCACGGAGTAGTTCTATTAAAAAAGACTTGGAAATATACATATGGGACCAGCATGGACACTATCTAGGAAAAAGTAAGAACCCGCCCTAGTCTACAGTAGCAGCTGGTGCCAGTTTACTTGGGTTTAAATGCTTCTGAACTTCTGTGCAGGCTGGTCCCATCTCTGAATATCTGTAACTTCCTTACGGAGATGCATCCGTAATCTTTATAACTGGAGAAGTCACTGATATGAGGGGAGATCTTATAACTATGAGTCTTCCTAATTGTACGGAGAAAGACAATGAATATTGAAAATTTGGCTATCTTAGTAACATATTACTGAGCCACTTATAACATCGACCTTTAATGACTTTTTTGCTCAATAATTATACTGGAGCATTTTGTATTCAGTCTAGCCTTCATCAAAAGGGTATAACTGAATTTTTAAAATATTTGATGTATAAGTTTGGTGCTGTATACAATATATATAAGTTGTTCTGCATGCCATGTCATTGCGTGAACGACAACCCTTTCAAATCAGAGAACACTCCCAGAAGCCTTACTGCATTTTGGCTGGATGTAGAAGGAAATGTTGCTTGCTTTGTGTGTCAAAAAGGGGACCGGACTTGATGGACCTGATAATCTTTGCCTGTTTAGAGAATGGTGGTCTGTACTCTAATGGAACGGTCGGGTACGGGGGAGGGGGGGACGGGTTGAGTAAGTGAGGAGAGTCTGTCTAAAAACTTGTACAATGCTGTATGACACAGTGACTTTTTGACCTTGAGTTTCCCTTCCTTCGCTGGCAGGCGTCCAGTCTTCCAATGCACTAAACCAAATAATGGTATCCTTGTGCTTGAGCAGGGAGGGCATGCTGGCTGAGATTCCCTTGCCTGGAGTTCCACACCAGTCACTAGGATGTAAGTGTGTGTCAGTGGATGTTGCACAATTGCACTTGGTTTAGAGGCTGAAACAGTCATCACTGTAACTTAGCACTAGATGGAGAGCATTGCCCCTTTGTCTGCCTAGTTCATCAGCTTGGACAGCTGGTTAGCACTTGGAAGTTGATTATTTGAATAACACATCTCAAGGGAGACGAAAACATAAAACAAGCAAGGCCCTGTACATAGAATCGGTATGTATAACATCAATCCAACTCGCTAAGCATTAGGCAAATGGTGGATAGAAAAGATAGATTTCCATTTATTTACCACCTTTCACATCCTCAGGACATCCCAAAGTGCTTTATAACCAATGAAGTACTTTTGAAATATAGTTTCTAATGTAAGAAAAGTGGCAGCCAAGTAACACAGCAGCTCCCACAAACAGAGATAATGGCCAGAAAACCTGTTTCTTGTGGTGTTGGTTGAAAGATAAATATTGGCTGGTTCGATGATCTAATGTAACATGTTAAAATTGGGGATCACACAGTAAGAAGTGTTTTCAATGTTGTCAGTACATTTTCAGTAAATATGTCAGATGACATCCATTTGCACCAAGGAAAAAAACCCAAGTGATACCCAGTACAGATTTTGACCCATCAAACGTGGGTTTGGTGCATACAAACATCATAAAAGATGGGCAGAAGATGCTGAGTTGGTCGAAATCTGTCTTATTTGGCCATTTTGCATGATTTGGATAAAATCACTGGAAAAATTGTCTTCCTTCATTGCCACAAGGCTTGGGAAAGAAGAATAGTATTATATTAATGCACATTTTGATAGATTGTTGATGCAATCTGCAAAAATGTGTAGATACTTGTCTTATTGTGGCTCAAGCTTTTGGCCAAATTATTGTTATCTTCCACATTGACTTCTTTAATGCTGTCTCTTGTGTCCTATCCTACAGGCCTTTTAACATACTTAAAGTCTTGGTAGGCACTTCAGTACACAGCCACGGTTCCCTATCATTCATAGCCTGCTTTGGGTCACAGTCCTTCGTAGAACTTACAGCACAAAAACTGGCCATTTAGCCTACCCTTTAGCTTGCTCTACTCTCTGCTGTGCATGTGCCTCCTCCCCTTGTGTCTTTTGAATTCAACAATCGTTCCCTTGGTTTTGAATGCATCCATGGCTGTGCCTCGCCTAACCCCTGCAACCTCATTTGGGGCAAGCCCCCTGTCTTTCCGACAGCCTATTTTTGTAACTTGTCCTTTTGTCCACCTTCTATGTGGGACCATATTCTGGGGCACCCTTACCATCCCCTCTGGCTTCATACCTCACTGCTCACTTCAAAGGCCTGCCCCGATCCCCTTCAACCATCCCTCTGGTGATGGTCCCTAATTCCTCCTCCCGATCATCCAATCTGCTTTACTGTATAATAATCAATATGAAAAGAACACTCTTTCTCTCTGTTGCATTTTGTCCCATTGGTAAAATATCATTTTCTAATCCACTACAGTAACCAGTCTTTTGAAAGTATATATATCTCCATGTGGCCACTTTGAGCTCTCGTAACCAGCAGTAATTTTTAATGCGTGGCAGAGCCTAATGTTATGAAGCACAATAAAAGGCTGATGGTTCTCTATTCAGTTACCTGCTAAAATAGGCAGGTGGTGCCAGGGCTGTAGCTTTTCACATTAAACAAAGCCCCCTTTAATGCAGGTCAGGATTTTGGGCTTGAATTCAGATGAGGCGCAAAGGAGTACAAAGTTCACATTTTCCAGTATTTTTGGAAGGGATTCCGTTTTCCTGAAAAACTCCTTGTCAGCTTTTTATTTTAGCATGAGGGTGGGGTGAAGTGGGACAAATACAGACTCTTACTTTTGCGCAAAGGAATCGCTTGTTTTGCTAACTAGTATGGTCCCACCTGTGCCATGATGCTTTAATTTATGTTGAGATTAGCTATTGCTAGCACAACTCCTTGGTCACAGTTTAAAAACTTTATCCTGCTCCTACTCTTGTAATTTAATTGGTAATATTTCAGATTGACCCTTTCCTTTCTGTGAAATGTTTTGCATAATTATGTAATATTATCTCCCAGTTGCCCCCTTACTTAACTGAGTTTCTGGCTCCATATCCTCGGTATCACAAAGATTGCCTGCTTTCAAGTCATTATATTGCCTTCACCCAGCCTCAGCGCATTTTCTGCCAAAATCCTCATCCATCTCTGTGTTACTTTCAGGCCTGACTATTCCAACGTTCTCATTATCCTCCCCTCCACAAACTTCAGCTAATCCAAAACTCTGCTGCCACCCTCACCCTAACTAGCATCAAATCCCATTGAACCCTCACCCACTGATCTACACTGTCATCCTTTTGCTAAGTGCCTCTGATTTAAAATTCTTGCCCTCCCATTCAAGTCCCTTG
Source organism: Carcharodon carcharias (assembly GCF_017639515.1). NCBI lineage: Eukaryota > Metazoa > Chordata > Chondrichthyes > Lamniformes > Lamnidae > Carcharodon > Carcharodon carcharias. Next base: position 228,615,208 of record NC_054468.1, read on the forward strand.
GTGGCTTAGCCCATTTTTAGCTTTAATTCCTCCAATCCTATAGGCTCGGAGAATACTCCACACCTTCTGCTCTGGCCTCTTACACTGTTTGATCTGCCGTGAGTTACTGTGCCTTCAGCTGGTTAGTTCCTAATGTCAGGAATTCACTCAATAAACCTTTCCACCTCTCCCTTGCCCCAAACCCATCCTAAAAATCTTTGACTAAGCTGTTAGATTCTCCTCCTCCTAATATGTTCTCCTTTGGATTTGTGTCCGTGTTTGTCCAATAATTCTTTGAAGTGTCTTGGAGCGTTTTCCAGTGCTAAGGGACATTAAGGGTCAAACTTGAGGTTCTTCCCTGTACTACCTCTGGTGCTCCAAATATTCTTTGTCCATTAGGCAGTGAAGCAGAACTGAACCTGTTGGTTTCCATACATCAGTGATCAATATGAGCAAGTAGGCCGGTACGCTAATATTGCACCTTTGTTGATGCTGTTTAACCAGCCTGGATTGCAAAATGGAAAATCTTGCTTGGCCAATCTCTTTGAATTTTTTGAGGAAGAACAAAGAGAAGTAATTCTGTGAACATGGCGATGTGTTAACAACAGGGAAACTCAAGCAGGAAAAATTCTGCATTCGATCTACTCTCCTGTATGCCTCAGAAACCTGGACAATAAGTAAAGATCTATGGAAGAAAATAGAGGCCTTTGAAATGTGGATGCCAAAGTGTATGTTTAAAATTCCATATGCAGACCATAAGACAAATGAAGAGGTGTTTGGAATTGAAAGAGCAGAAAGAACTCTAAAAGTGACATTCAGAAAAGAAAATGTCAGTATTTCAGCCATTTAATCAAAGCTGTAAAGCTTGCAGTGATCTTTCCTAGAGGGCAAAGTGGAAGGCAGCAGAAAGAGGGATCGACCTAGGTGTAGTTGGATGACAGAAGTCACAGAGTGGTTGCAGATGAGCACCAGTGGATGTGTGAGGATGGCACATGACAGACAAGCATGACAAACCATGATAGAAGATCTCCTGGTAGGAACAACTACAAACAGCAGCAAGAGAGAGAGTAGACAATGGTAATGTAGTAGATGTAATTTATCTGAATTTTCAAAAGGCTTTCGATAAGATACCCTCTAATAGATTCATAAATAAGGTCAGAGAGTGTGGGCAAGTGGCAGAATGGATTGCTAGCTGGCTACAAGACAGAAGGTAGAGAGTGGGAGTAAAGGGTAGTTTTTGAGAGTGGCATAACTTTGGAACTGTTGTTCTACAAGGCTCAGTGCTGGGACCGCTGCTGTTCACAATTTACATTAAAGATTTGGGGGTGGGGGCGGAGGGGGTAGTGAAGCTGGAGGGGGGTTGAAGGGTGGGTGGGGAATAGTCAATACTGAGGACGACTGCAATAAATTACAGAAAGACATTCATAAACTTGCAGAATGGGCAAATAATTGGGAAATGAAGTTCAAGACAGATAAATGTGAGGTAGTACATTTTGGTACGAAGAATAGGGGGCTCACTTTATGACTTAAAAAGGCGCAAGTCTTGGTGGGGTAAAGGGACAAATGGATCTCGGAGTACAGGTACATCAATAACTAAAAGTTGCACCTCAGTTAGCCCGATCAAAAGAAAGCAAACCAAGCACTAGGCTTCACTTCCTAATGGACAAAGAATATTTGGAGCACCAGAGCTAGTACAGGGAAGAACCTCAAGTTTGACCCTTAATGTCAAGGGTCTGAATTGTGACAAAAGACTGAACACAGGCTTTCCAATGTCAACAACACTGTTATACAGAGCCCTTAGCCCCGGAAAACGCTCCAAGACACTTCAAAGAATTTTTGGACAAACACTGACACAAATCCAAAGGAGAACATATTAGGAAGAGGAGAATCTAACAGCTTAGTCAAAAGATTTTTAGGATGGGTTTGGGGCAAGGGAGAGGTGGAAAGGTTTATTGAGTGAATTCCAGACATTAGGAACTAACCAGCTGAAGGCACAGTAACTCACGGCAAACCGAACAATGCAAGAAGGCAGAGTAGAGGGCTAGAATTGAAAGTAGTGAAGTTATTCTAAACCTGTATCGAAACTTAGTTAGACCACACTTTGTGCTGCGTGCGGGTCTGATCACCATTTTATCAAAGAAGACGATAGAAGCATTGGAGAGGATGCAGAAGATTACAACAATAATACGAGAAATGCGTAGGTATACAGATCAGGAAAGGATTGACAGACTGGGCCTTTTCTCTCTTGCGAAAAGAAGCCCGAGGGGTGGCCAAACAGAGATCTTTAATATTAGGAAATGTTTTGATAGAGTGGATACAAAGAAAATATGTTTTTTTGGACAAGAGCATAACTAGAGGCCACCAATATAAGATAGTCACCAAGAAATCCAACAGGGAATTCAGAAGAAAATTCTTCACCCAAAGAGTGGTAAGGATGTGGAACTCGCTACCACAGGGAGTAGTTGAAGCAAGTAGTATAGATGCATTTAAGGGGAAACTAAACAAGCATATGAGGGAGAAGGGTTACGATGGTAGATTTAGTTGAGAAAATATGGGAGGAGGCTGGAGTGGAGCATAAACATTGGCATGGACTAGTTGGGCTGTTTCTTGCTGTATATCCTATGCAATCCTCTGTGGTTTGAGCTGAAAGGCACTTTTCTGAAGCAGAGCTTATTTCAGGGAGCAGTGTGATAGTGGCCTCTCAGTGCTGAACTTCTTCTTTTATAATCCCACTTGGTGAGGTTTGCCAAAATGTGGAGTTGCCAGATTCAGAGGCAGTGCAGCCACTATAACTGTCATGGGGCATTCATATTTTGAAGCCCCAGCTGGCACAGTGAGACAACATAGTTGCAGTTATGGTGTTCCTGCAATTACATTGCAGTCAACATGTCCTGCTTTCTACCCTTAATTAGCACATTCCTTTAGATAATATCACCACCTTCAACACCTCTTTGTCCTTTTGTCTGTGACATCTTTTGGTTATCTCCACCTGTCACTGGCCCTCTACCTAGCTCTTCTTATCCCAACCCCTGCCCCTCCCTTAAACCAGCTTATATTTCACCCCTTCTCTATTTTTAATTAGTTCTGTGGACTCGAAACGTCAACTGTGCTCCTCTCCGCCGATGCTGCCAGACCTGCTGAGTTTTTCCAGGTATTTTTGTTTTTGTGAAAGTACCTTTACCACAAGGACTGCAGTATTCAAGTAAGTGGCCCACCCTCTACCTGAGGGAAGCCAGGAATGGGCAAGAAGTGTAGATTGGCCAATGTCATCCACACCCTGTGAATGGAAATGGTAAACAAACTTAGCTGGAGTTTCCAACCTAAGTGCCTTGTGTGGAATTGGCAGGTTCATTTTTTTTCTAAGTAAACCTTTACCCTCTCTATGGGGAAGCCATCTAGGCTTGACGTGGCATTTGCTCCAGTAGCCTTTCTGAAGCTGTGAAACTGCCCATGAGGGAAATTTTCAGAGAATATAAGTTGTATTTTGGGATGTGCAATGTCAAATGTTGTTTGCTAGCACTCCTGTAAGCTGCATTGGGATATTTTACTATCTTTAAAGGCATTACGTAAATGCAAATTACTACTGTTGTGTTCTGTGCCATCTGCATGACTACATAGTAAGCCTTCCCGTCAGATTTCAGGGAGGCTCAAAAACTGAGAGAGAAAACGATATTAGATCCCATCAGAGCGGATTAGGTGATTTTACATTTCAACAACAGTTTCTGAAGAATATTCTCAATTTGTTTCTCTGTACCATTTCCCACACTGCCATATGACTTAAATCATCATTGGCAATGTGATGGAAGATGTCGTTGACAGTGCTATCAAGCAGCACTTAGTCAGCAATAGCCTGCTCATTGATGCGCAGTTTGGTTTTCGCCAGGGTCACTCAGCTCCTGACCTCATTACAGATTTGGTCCAAACATGGACAAAAGAGCTGAACTCCAGAGGTGAGGTGAGAGTGACTGCTCTTGACATCAAGGCAGCATTTTACCAAGTGTGGCATCAAGGAGCCCTAGCAAAACTGTAGCCAATGGGAATCATAGGGGAAACTCTCCACTGGTTGGAGTCATACCTAGCACAAATGAAGATGGTTGTGATTGCTGGAGGTCAGTCATCTCAGCACCAGGACATCAGTGCAGGAGTTCCTCAGGGTAGTGTCCTCATCCAGCCATCTTCAGCTGCTCCATCAATGACCTTCTCTCCATCATAAGGCGAGAAGTGGGGATGGTCGCTGATGATTGCACAATGTTCAGCACCATTCACAACTCCTCAGTTACTAAAGCAGCCCATGTCCAAATGCAGCAAGATCTGGACAATATCCAGGCTTGGGCTGATAAGTGGCAAGTAACATTCATGCCACACAGTGCCAGGCAATGACTAACTTCAACAAGAGAGAATCTAGCCATCTCCCCTTGTCATTCAATGGCATTACCACCACTGAATCCCCCACTATCAACATCCTGGGGATTATCATTGACCAGAAACAGAACTGGACCAGCCATATAAATACTGTGGTGACAAGAGCTGATCAGAGGCTGGGAATTCTGTGGCAAATAACTCATCACTTGACTCTCCAAAGCCTGTCCATCATCTGCAAGGCACAAGTCAGGAGTGTGATAGAATACTCTCCATTTGCCTGGATGAGTGCAGCTCCAACAACTCTCGAGAAGCTCAACACCACCCAGGACAAAGCAGCTCACTTGACTGGCACCCCGTCCACCACCTTCAACATTCACTTCCTCTACCACTGACACACAGTGGCAGCAGTGTGTACCATCTACAAGATGCACTGCAGCAATTCACCAAAGCTCCTTCAACAGCATCTTCCAAACTGGCAACCTTTACCACCTAGAAGGACAAGGGCTGCAAACAGATGGGAACACCACCAACTGCAAGTTCCTCTCCAAGCTACTCACCATCCTGACTTGGAAATATAATGCCGTTCCTTCAATGTTGCTGGGTCAAAATCATGGAACTGCCTCCCATGTACCTACACCACATGGACTGCAGCGGTTCAAGAAGGCAGCTCACCACCACGTTCTCGAGCAATTAGAGATGGGCAATAAATGCATGAATAGCCAGCGACGTCCACATCCCATGAATGAATTAAAGAAAAGACGCCCGACAAATGTAAAGCCACCAAATCTAATTGCAGTTTGTAAGACTCATCTAAAAAGTGAATCTCTGATGTGGGTGGAATAAGACAAGTCAGTCAGTTTATATTTGATGATAAGCGAGTCATCTGTTGGTTGCAGATTTTATATGTAAAGGGATCTTCTGGTTTAGTTAGCGGGGGGGCGGTGGCGTAGTGGTATTGTCACTGGACTAGTACTCCAGATACCCAGGACAACGCTCTGGGGACCTGGGTTCCACAGCAGGTGGTGAAATTTGAATTCAGTAAAAAAAAATCTGGAATTCAAAGTCTAATGATGACCATGAAATCATTCTCGTTTGTTGTTAAAAACCCACCTGGTTCACTAATGTCCTTTAGGGAAGGAAATCTGCCATCCTTACCTGGTCTGGTCTACATGTGACCATAGCAATGTGGTTGACTCTCAAATGCCCTTTGAAATGGCCTAGCAAGCCACTCAGTTCTCAAGGGCAATTAGCGATGGGCAATAAATGCTAGCCCAGCCAGCAATGCCCAAATCACAAGAGTGAACAAAAAATCTCTTCAGAACTTTTAGAAGGAGGTGGTGGCATGGTGGTATCGTCACTGGACTGGTAATCCAGAGACCCAGGATAATGCTTTCAGTGACCCGAGTTCTAATCCCGCTACGGAATTTGGATTCAATAAAAACCTGGAATTTAAATGTCCAATTGTCGATTGTTGTAAAAACCCATCTTGTTCACTAATGTCCTTTAGGGAAGGAAATCTGCCATCCTTACCTGGTCTGGCCTACATGTAACTCCAGGCCACAGCAATGTGGTTGACTCCCAAATGCCCTCTGAACAAGGGCAATTAGGGATGGGCAATAACTGTTAGCCTAGCCAGCGATGCCCACACCCCATGAACAAATATAAAAAAAAAGTTTGCAGCATAGTTTACTCTACATTTGGTTCCAATTTGCACATCAAGAACTGAGCTTGTATTTTAGGTTGACATCATTGGAGCACTGAGACCAGCTATGTTCAGTCCATTGAAGGAGACCTTAAATCAAGGCTCCAGTGAACTCCATGCTTTATTCAATGAAGAGCCAGGAGTAGTGGTGTGCAGGCCAACGTTATTCCCCCACCAACAACATAACATAAAAACAAAATAATTCATCTTGTTGCTTGTGGGCCTTTGCTGGCATGGAATGGCTACCACATAGAGATTACAGGTACCGTGTTCTTATAGCAACAAAATACGTTAAGTACTTAGAGATGTTTTGATGACTCGATAAGGTCTAATACAAAAGCAGGTCTCATTTTATAACTTTGTACGTCTGTTGCCAGTTTGTCTCTGGATCCTTGCCTAGTTCTGGATTCTTTATAGTTCCCAGCACTCTGACTGCTGTATATTGTTCAAAAGTTTGGTTTTAAAGACTTAAAAAGCTGCTAATTTTTTGCCCTTTTTCTTCCATTCCCTTCTGAAGGAAGCTTCTAACATTAGGGAAAAGTTTCACAAGCAGAGCACATGCTGATAATTCACCCAAGAGTGATCACACCCTTCCTGTTTGAGTGTGGTGGCGCTTCACAAATGTGTGTTGACAGGTTTCTTGGCCATTGTAAAGGGCACATCACAAATGACTGGACCTTCACCTAATGCCCTATCCAGCAGCATCCCTAGCTTAGTTAAGGCCAACTGAGTCTCACCATTGACCCAGCTGAGCACTGACACAAACTTGGGATTGAACATGGCCCCCATTGTATTGTACCGCACATTCTCATGCTACGTGATTTACTTACTGAGCGAACCTTGGCTTAGCAAGTAAGTAGGCAAGCTGCCTGTAGATCCCCATTAGTGTTTCTCCGAAGCCAGCTGCCAGGAACGTACGGCAGAAACTTTCCATGCAATTTTTCCTTGTTCCCCTTCAGCAGGGACAGTGTTTCTGAAGGCGGTGGTAGAGGTAGCAGAGCCAAATAATTTTTTTAAAGATTTGCTCTGGGGGTTTGGGCAGCAGTAGCATTTAGTCGCCCTGAGAAGGTGGTGGCCGGCTGCCTTTTTAAAACACTATGGACCTTGTGATTGTCTTCCCAACGATGTTAGAAATAGTTTTGGAAGAGTCCAGTGGTATTGAGGGGAAAGGCGGACATTCATCTGCAGGGATTTGCACAAGAAAGAGGGCATGCTAAGGTGCATGGTTATTTTTAAAAAAAAAGGGACCTGAATAGATTGGGCTGAGCATGTAAAGGGATATGGAAAAAAGCTTTTAAATTCAAAATCTGCAGCCCATAACAATAGAAAATTGTCCCATTTCTGATGGTAGGTTCTTCGTTAAAACACTGATCGGATTTAAACCCAAGGTGCAGAGTAAGCAATGCTACACACATGAAAGGGCTTTTATGCTCAATTGTGCAGCCCTATTGGAAAGGAGAATGCAATGAAAATTTTTAATTAAAACTGTTCATTTGCAGGGTTTGTGGTATGCCTGCTACTCAGACTGCCTTTTTGTTCTTAATGCATATTAAATATTGGCATAGGAATGGACTTGATGTTGAACATTAAAGCAAAAACAGACTTCATGAAAAACAGTACAGTCCTTGGAATGAAGGTCTCATTACATGAATTGACAAGGGACTGGGAAAAGCTATGTAACTCTGGGATGCCTTGCTCTGTTGGGTGGCAATGTGTTGTGGCTGTTAAGGATATCGGTTGACTTACTACATTTTACTGTATCTCAAATAAAAGCAAAATACTGCAGGTGCTGCAAACCTGAAATGCAAACAGAAAATGCTGGAAGTACTCAGCAGGCCCGGCAGCATCTGTGGAGAGGCAGAAACAGAGTTTACATTTCAAATCCATATGACTCCTCTTTAGAGCTCTGAAAAAAAAAGGGGGTGTAACTTAGAGTCAAGTTAATTAGGAATTTTAGGAGTTATTAGCGTAGTAATTTATAGTCCTCTATGTGCTTGAAATCTTTTCTTAATATTTTTAATTTAGTATTTTTAAAAATCTCAGAGCCTGGATGGACTTATTTCTTCTGAATTCAGTGCACGCATCTCAGAAAAACCGTTGTGATAGCGTGATCAAGTTAATTTAGCCCACCTGGCACACATCATCTACACGTCATAACACATTCCTTGGCCATTAACTGCTGGTCTGGGACTTGAACCCAGAACTTCTGGCTCAGAGGCAGGGACACCATCCACTGCACCACAAGACTCTTATTTTGCTCGTGGGAATTGTGGGTGCTGCTGGCTCGGCTAGCATTTTTTACCCATCCCTAATTGCCCTTATTCAGAGGGTATTTAAGAGTCAACTACATTGCTGTGGGTCTGGAGCCACATGTAGGCCAGACCAGGTAAGGACTGCAGGTTTCCTTCCATAAAGGACATTAGTGAACCAAGATAGGTTTTTATGACAATTGGCAATAGTTTCGTGGTCATCATAAGACTTTTAATTCCAGATTTTTATTGAATTCAAATTTGAACCTGGGTCTCTGGAATATTTGTCCAGTGACAGTATTATTATGCCATCGCCTCCCCAGAAAGTAGCATACAACGAGTATGATATTTATTAGAACGCTAAACGTGGGTTCACCTTCTCTTGCTAAACGTTTGAAGCCAAGATGGTTCAAAACATAGGTTTTTTTCTTGCTGCTACCGTGAAAACATAGACTGTTCCATCAGCTCCCTCTTATGTCTGTAATGTGGAGGGCTGTCACCTTACTGAACTGGCACACTGAGGTGAATGCCTACCCTTTGCATGATTAGAATGCTTTCTAACATCTGCCTTAGTTAAACTCCTGCTGTGTGAATGCAGGGGAATAATATGTGGACCCTCAGATGTCATAGGGTGGTTGTCGCTGGTTAGCCTAAATGTTTTAAGACTTTGGTGAAAGAAGGGCTTTCACAAACTGAAGGTGCCCCAAAGCACTTTACAATCATTGAGATACTGTACTGTTGAAGTGTAGCCATTGTTGTATTCTAGGAAATGTTGCAGCCAATTTGTGCACTGCAAGTGCCCACAAACAGCAGTGTGATAAGACCAGATAATATGATTTAATGATGTTGGCTGACAGCTAAGTATTGACCAGGCGACCAGGAAAACCTCCCCTACTCTTCAAAATAGTGTCGTGGGATCGTTTACATCCACCTGAGATGACAGTGTCTCAGGTTTACATCTCACCCAAAAGACAGGACCTCGACAGTGTAACACTCCCTTAGTACTGCACTGGAATGTCAGCCTTGATTTCGTGCTCAAGTCTCTGGAGTGGCACTTGAACCCATGACCTTCTTCCTCTTCTAGATTGTTGGCTTACTCTAAAGGAAAGTGTTAAATCTAGCATTGCAGAAACATTTTTTTTAAAAGCCAGCTTGGGTAACATGTGCAAAATCCAACATGGCACGGCTTTTAACGATAACTGGCACAGAAGTCAGTTGATGAAACATTATCCTACTTCTTGGTGCACCATCTATGCATTGTTGAGAAGTGAGTATAATTTATAAAACGCAGCCCATGATTTGAAAACAGCAATATTTGTAATTGTGTACATAGACCATATAATGAGGACAAGTGTTCTGTAGAACTGATGTTTGATGTTTTGCCACAGGAGTTGTAAAGTCCCTAAGGGGAAAATTGTTCAGCAAAGAGACAACAAAACAAATGATTATCTGAGCTTCACATTTCTGCCGTGTCTGGAATTGTACACTGGAAGTAATGCTTTCCTCATTGCTTCGACTATTTCCCCTTGATGGATGTATAGTTTTTCCTCACCATTTCCTCCCCTCAGTACTTTCCATAAACACAGAGTCCCCACAGAAAAGAAAATTAAAGTTAATCTGTTAATGGAACATCCTTCTGGCAAGCAAAATGTTCTTGTCGTTCAAGTCAGTTGGTCAGAAGCTCTACTTTGTATTTGCGTTGTAGCCCATTTAGTGGCTGTGGAATTATTAAAAAGGTACAATCTGAGGTGAAGCTGTTGAGGGAAATTTACATGCAGACATTGATATGCACGAGTATATACGTGTATACTCGTGCTTTTGCAAACCTGTGATTCGTCATCCTTTAGTCCTAGCACCTAAAAAATTTTGTGAGCTCTTAGCCTTTCCTCATGTGACCTTAAGTCTGCGTAAAAAGAACGACATTGTTTTCTGGGTGTGTTTCGATTGCCAACCAGTTACCCTGCAGTGATGATCTGAAAATCAGTTTTGAAGACTGTAGCAGAGAACGCTTCAAGCAATTGGGCGAAGATATTCTTTTTGTTGGGTGCAAGACTGTGCATTGCAGTGTAATCATTGTGTGGCCCATTACTGATTCTATATTCTATAATCTCCTTATTCGCTCCCCTATACAAAATAATTTAATTAGGTAAACTTCATTTTTCCAAGAAGTGTAGATTCATTTGCCACCAGTTTCGAGGGAAATGAAGCTGACTTTTGAGAGCAAAAATGTCAAGACTTGATTTTTCCCTCCCACTCTCCAAGTGCATCAAAAAGGAAGGAACTTCTCATTTCATGGAAGTAGGCATAGCCCAGCTGGGCCATTAAGTCCACATCATTTTGTTAGATATAGTAGCTCTTCAATTCCAGTTTCTTGAACCCTTTCCATATTCTGTAATACCCTACTTTCCTCGTAAGCATATCTGTCTCCCTTTTAAAACATCAATTGATTCTGTTATCAAACCTTTCTAGGGCAGTGCTTCCAACATCTTAATAATCTGTTCAGAAACTCTTTTCTGTGGCATTGCTTTTGATTTTTGTGGCAATGCTTGTTCCTGAAAGTAACAATGTTTTATTTTTTTTAAAAAAAGAAACCTTGAACCCTGGGAATCGGAAATAAAAACACAAAATGGTGGAAACCACTCCTTTGCCTCCACTTTTGATACTCTTGTTCTCAACAGAACCTTTACTTTTTACCCTCCCAGTCCTCTACTACGGCCCCCATCTTTGCTCCATAAAGTCCAAATGGCGCAGACCTAAGAGTATCTGGTGCACAACTGAGTTTAGTCATCCATCACCGGATCTGCTGGACCACATCATGAGACTATCGGACCCTACCTCAATCTACCAAAACCGCCCACTCTTCCTGCATCGTTCGGTTTTCTCCATAAACCCCTTTCTCATGGTTGAATGGAGTCATTTGCCCGCTAGACCAACTTACGCTCCTGCCATTGCTAGCTCACTTTTCCTGATCATTGATCTCATGGACAAGGTTAACTTTGAGCTGTGCTTTTACAGAGGGCACAGAGTTGATGTCACATTTTCCCCAATTTCCACCAGGAGGCCAGTAACAAAGTAAAATTGCACCAATTGCGTGTGAACACTGTGCTGTACAGTTTTTATTACCTCATGTGGTACATAGCTATGCCATGTGCCTGTCAATCTCTGCCATAGTGTTCCTTCTCTTAAAAAGTAGTTAAACAGTTACTATTTCCTGATTTACGATATCTTTCTATTATTGTGTTTGACTAGTGACGTATTTGTTTTTGTATCATGGCCTTTAAAATCCGTTAATTTGGTACAAGATGTAATACATCTGTATTTCCATTTTATTTTACAATTGTACATCAGTCACAATGCCGCACCTGTCATGAAGATAATGTTATTGGAAATTATTTTAAATTGGACTTGTAGTCAGGGCGGTGAGTGTGTGTTAGTTGCTTTACAGCCAGCTAGTCTGGGTGCTTTGATGTATAGTAGTTTTGAAATGTTAAACAATAAGGTAGTGGGTACAGTTACATTTTGTTGACTAAACCATTTAAAGACTGGGGGTGAAGTTTCGCACCTAGCTAGGAGACACCAAGCAATATGCTTATATTACTAATAAAATTGGTATTATGAAAGGGGTTCTATTGTTAGAAGAGGTGGAGTTCAAAGGGCCTGGTGATATAATGAGAATTTACATTCAAAGGGAAGGTTAGGTATATACAGAAAATAATTTTGTGTGAGAGAGTCAGAGGCATGCTGCTTGTAAACCTACAACGGGGAAAAGGAATCAAATTGAAAGGAACCTCATTTTGAATTTGTAAGATAAAATGTGCTTTGCCTGATGTCTGTTTAAGTCTATGGGTTATTGTTGCATTGGTGAAGGTTTACCAAGGAGTGATTAATTTGGGGATTTGTTTAAAAGTTATTATGGTAGTAATTTGTAGACATGTGAATGTGTTTAATTTCTTGTTAAATTAATAAATGTTTAATTTAATTTATATAAAAAACCTCTGGAGGCTTGGTGGTTTCATTTCTGAATTGAGAGCTGCATCTCAAACATACCAATTGAAAAATAGGTTTTGACAGTTGTTTAAAGTTTCTCTCTGGGATTTTAAATAACTCAGCCTTTACCAATTGCTGTGTCATAACACCACCTCTTGGCCATCACCCTGCCCCCGGTAGATGCAAGAATCTCTGTTCTTATTTCAGATTATGAAACTAAGTCTCTACAAAGATCAGATTTCTGCAACCTTCTGTGGCTACTTCCTCTATAGTGAAAAACAAGGATTCATATAGTTTCTCGTCAGATCATCAGCACTTCCCAAAACACTTCACAGCCAATGGATTACTTTAGAATCAATGTTTTGTCAACAAAGGTGACCACCAATGTGTATGCAGCAAAACCCCAGCAACTGTAGATTATTTAATGACTTGTTAATTTGTTTTTGCTGGTGTTTTTTATTGAGGCAAGAATGCTGGCCAATGAGAAAATTCCCAGATCTTTACTGAATAATGTGTTCTTCTTATCCTCCCATGCATTTGCAGACTTGGCCTCTGCTTGAAGTCTCAGCTGAAAGGCAGGACTTTTGATACAGTACTGACTTCAGTACTGCAGTGAAGTGTCAGTCTAGATTGATGCACTCATCATGGGGTAAGGTTCAACGCTGACTGAGATGAGAATGCCACCAATTCGAATCATAGAACAATAACAACATGGGACAAGGCCATTTGACCCGAGACTCTGCCGGCTCTTTCGAAGAACAATCCAATTAGTCCAGATCATCAAAAGATGTCAACAACAATAATACAAAAGAACACATAGGTGTTAAAGTTAAAGTTGGTGATATTATCTAAGCGAATGTGCTAATTAAGAATGGATGGTAGGGCACTCAAGATATAGCTCTAGTGGGGGTGGGGAGAGCATAAAAGATGTGTAAAAAAAAATAAATAAATAATTTTTTTTATTTTTTTCTTCTTTTTCTCTTTTTATAATGGAAATAGGTGGGAAAAGGGAAAATCTATATAATTTATTGGAAAAAAAAGAGAAAAGGAAGGGGGAAACAGAAAGGGGGTGGGGATGGGGGAGGGAGCTCACGACCTAAAGTTGTTGAATTCAATATTCAGTCCGGATGGCTGTAAAGTGCCTAGTCGGAAGATGAGGTGTTGTTCCTCCAGTTTGCGTTGGGCTTCACTGGAACAATGCAGCAAGCCAAGGACAGACATGTGGGCAAGAGAGCAGGGTGGAGTGTTAAAATGGCAAGCGACAGGGAGGTTTGGGTCATTCTTGCGGACAGACCGCAGGTGTTCTGCAAAGCGGTCGCTCAGTTTACGTTTGGTCTCTCCAATTTAGAGGAGACCACATTGGGAGCAACGAATGCAGTAGACTAAGTTGGGGGAAATGCAAGTGAAATGCTGCTTCACTTGAAAGGAGTGTTTGGGTCCTTGGACGGTGAGGAGAGAGGAAGTGAAGGGGCAGGTATTACATCTTTTGCGTGGGCATGGGGTGGTGCCATAGGAGGGGGTTGAGGAGTAGGGGGTGATGGCGGAGTGGACCAGGGTGTCCCGGAGGGAGCGATCCCTACGGAATGCCGATAGGGGGGGTGAAGGGAAGATGTGTTTGGTGGTGGCATCATGCTGGAGTTGGCGGAAATGGCGGAGGATGATCCTTTGAATGCGGAGGCTGGTGGGGTGATAAGTGAGGACAAGGGGGACCCTATCATGTTTCTGGGAGGGAGGAGAAGGCGTGAGGGCGGATGTGCGGGAGATGGGCCGGACACGGTTGAGGGCCCTGTCAACGACCGTGGGTGGAAAACCTCGGTTAAGGAAGAAGGAGGACATGTCAGAGGAACTGTTTTTGAAGGTAGCATCATCGGAACAGATGCGACGGAGGCGAAGGAACTGAGAGAATGGGATGGAATCCTTACAGGAAGCGGGGTGTGAGGAGCTGTAGTCGAGATAGCTGTGGGAGTCGGTGGGTTTGTAATGGATATTGGTGGACAGTCTATCACCAGAGATTGAGACAGAGAGGTCAAGGAAGGGAAGGGAAGTGTCAGAGATGGACCACGTGAAAATGATGGAGGGGTGGAGATTGGAAGCAAAATTAATAAATTTTTCCAAGTCCCGACGAGAGCATGAAGCGGCACCGAAGTAATCATCGATGTACCGGAGAAAGAGTTGTGGAAGGGGGCCGGAGTAGGACTGGAACAAGGAATGTTCCACATACCCCATAAAGAGACAGGCATAGCTGGGGCCCATGCGGGTACCCATAGCCACACCTTTTATTTGGAGGAAGTGAGAGGAGTTGAAGGAGAAATTGTTCAGAGTGAGAACAAGTTCAGCCAGACGGAGGAGAGTAGTGGTGGATGGGGATTGTTCGGGCCTCTGTTCGAGGAAGAAGCTAAGGGCCCTCAGACCATCCTGGTGGGGGATGGAGGTGTAGAGGGATTGGACGTCCATGGTGAAGAGGAAGCGGTTGGGGCCAGGGAACTGGAAATTGTTGATGTGACGTAAGGTGTCAGAGGAATCACGGATGTAGGTGGGAAGGGACTGGACAAGGGGAGAGAGAAGGGAGTCAAGATAACGAGAAATGAGTTCTGTGGGGCAGGAGCAAGCTGAGACGATCGGTCTACCGGGGCAGTTCTGTTTGTGGATTTTGGGTAGGAGATAGAAGCGGGCCGTCCGAGGTTGGGCGACTATCAGGTTGGAAGCTGTGGGAGGGAGATCCCCAGAGGAGATGAGGTCAGTGACAGTCCTGGAAACAATGACTTGATGTTCAGTGGTGGGGTCATGGTCCAGGGAGAGGTAGGAGGAAGTGTCTGCGAGTTGATGCTCAGCCTCCGCGAGGTAGAGGTCAGTGCGTCAGACTACCTTGAGTGCCCTACCATCCATTCTTAATTAGCACATTCGTTTAGATAATATCACCAACTTTAACTTTAACACCTATGTGTTCTTTTGTATTATTGTTGTTGACATCTTTTGATGATCTGCTTCTATCACTGCTTGTTTGTCCCTACAACCACCCCCCCCCCCACCTCTCTCTCTCTCTATCTCTCCGCCCCCCACACACACACCTTAAACCAGCTTATATTTCAACTCTTTCTTGGACTCGAACTCAAGTTCTGTCGATGGGTCATGAGGACTCGAAACGTCAACTCTTTTCTTCTCCGCCGATGCTGCCAGACCTGCTGAGTTTTTTCAGGTAATTCTGTCTTTGTTTTTGTTTTTGTTTTGGATTTCCAGCATCCGCAGTTTTTTTGTTTAATCCAATTAGTCCCACTCATTAGTTTTTTCCTCATGTCTTTTTCTCCTTTGGGTATCTATTGAATTCCCTTTTGAAGCCTGCTATTGAATTTTTATCCACTTTCCAATCAGACAGTGCATTCCAAACCCCAACCACTTGTTGCATAAAAAAGGCTTTCCCCATGTTGCCACTGGTCCTTTTACCAATAACCTTAAATCTGCCCTCTTGTTTTGACTATTCAGCCATTAGAAACAACTTCTTGTCACTCTACCTAAACTTCATGATTTCAAATATGGCTATAAAATCATCTCCAAGCCTTCTCTGCTCTAAAGGGAACAACTCCAGCAACTCTTGTCTGTCCACGTAAGTGTAATCCTTCACTTATGGACCCATTGTAGTAAATCTCATCTGTACCCTCTTCAAAATCCTCACATCCTTGCTAAAGTTTGATGCTCAGAGCTTAGGGCGAACTAGTATTTTATATAGGTTTAGCATAGTTTCCTTTTTTATACTGTATTACTCTATTTATAAATCCCAGGGTCCCTTAGACTTTACTAATTGCTTTTGTTAACCAGTCCTGCAACTTCAGAGATCTGTGCACAAAACAGCCTTTGGTATTTCTTTCTTTGCACCCTCTATAAAATTGTACAATTTAGCAATGTATTGCCTCTCCCTATTTTTCTTTCCAAAATGTATCACCTCTCACTTTTCTGTGTTGAATTCCACCTGCCATGTGCCTGCCCATTCCACCAGATTGTTTAGTCCTCTTGAAGTTTATCACTATCCTCCTCACTGTTTACTGCACTTCCAAACTTTGTGATATCAGTAAATATTTAAATTGTGTAATAGCTCCAAGTTTAAGTCATTAATGTGCATAAAAAACCCAACTGTGGCCATAGTACTGAACCCTGGAGGAACTCCATTTTATACTTCCCTCTAATGCGAAAAAACAGCCATTCACCACAACTCTCTTGGGCAGTTTTGTACTCGTTCTGCAAGTGCCCCTTTTACCCAATGGGCTTCAATTTTGCAACAAGCCTAATTAATAACTTTATTTATAAGGTACCTTTAACGTAGAAAAATATCCCAAGGCATTTCACAGGAGTGTTAGCTAAATTAATTTGACACCGAACCACATAAGCAAACATTTGAACAGATAACCAAAATGTTAGGTTTTAAGGAGTGGTTGGAAGGAGGAAGGGAAGGCAAGAGAAGTTTATGAAAGAAATTTCAGAGCTCGGGCTAGGTAGCTCCCAGTAGTAGAATGGCCACCAATGGAGGAGCAATGGAAATCAGAGAGATGCAAGAGAAGTGCTGGTGAACTCCGAGGCTTAGAGGGCTGGAATACATGGACCAGACTTCAGTGAGTACACATATACACAGAGGCCAGGTCTGCGCTCTAATGGATATAAAAGACCCCATGGCACTAGCTTGAAGACGGCTAGGAAATTTATCTCTGGTGCCCTGGCCACTATTTGTCCTCCAATCAGCCCACTGAAACAGATAATTTGGTCATTATCTCATTACCACTGGAGGAGTTTGCTGTGTGCATATTGGCTGCCACGTTTCCTCCATTACAACAGTGACTACACTTAATGTACCTCATTGACTGCAAAGCCCTTTGGGATGTTGTGAAAGATGCCAAATAAATGCAACTTTTTCCATATCAATTATCCTTTTCTATCTTAAATTTCTTTATCCTTTTTGTCCACATGTTAGTTTTGTTAGTCATGTTCAAGTAAGTTTGAAATATCAGGAGATAGTTTCCAGTGATCTGAAATCTCTCTTGCTTTAATCAAAATCAGGTTTTTCTTTAATTGGATAGGACTTTTTTTTAGAAAAAGAAGTACTTCAGGGAAATGAGCAGGACCTTTTTTAGCCAGCCTATTTGACAGATTACACAAACATACAACACTATTGTGGGTAATGTATATGGGAAAATATGTGGCCTTTGGAATGTCTTCAGTCAGCAGTTAGAAAGTGAGCCGCAGCCACATTATATTGGCATGGTTTTCTTCTAATAATCTTTTCCTTCCTATTTTATGATACAAGCAAGAGAATTTAAAGGATAAATTGAATAATTCAAATTGATTCAATGTTCCGAAAGAGTCCGAGAGAACAAACCAATCCACCCTCCTGACAAGAAGCCAAAAGTTTAATTAAAAAAAAGGTAATCTCTGATTAATATAGCACCTGAGTTGGGTTGTCCTATAAGTTTTTCATTTGTTAAGAGTATCGGTCATGTGGAGCTTCTTCCCTTTCCCCACAACTTGTAATGTGGGCTTAGTATGTAGCTCCACGTACGTTCCCTTGTGTACAATCTGTTTTTGATGGAGAGGTTAATGCTGCAAAACATTTGGAGCAAGTGTTGGAATGCGGCAGGCAAAGTAAAGTAAAGGAGGATTGTGTAGTTTAGACCAACTTGCATCTGAATTGGCACTGGCGCAGCATCCCTTGGGGGATTTATTAAAACTACCCCATATAGTTCAAATTATTTACATTGTTGGATGGAAGTCAGACTTTGTTTAGGTATGACTCCATGATGTAATTTACAAAAAAGAGGATATTAATCTGCTTGCAGATAGTAATTGTGCAATACAAACTACACTCTCTAAAGGTGAAGATGTCATGTCTGAAATCCACAGTGATATTTTCACTGGCATGATTCTTTAAAAGTTGTGCAGAGTGTAACTTCTAAACCATAGAACAGTTATGGCGCAGAATGAGGCCATTCAGCCCATCCTGTCTGAACCAGCTGTAAAAAGAAACAGCCACTCATTTTTAATCCCACTTTTCAGCACCTGTTCCATGGCCTTTATGTTACAGCACTTCAGGTGCAGATCCAGGTAACTTTTAAATTTCAGCCTCAATCCCCTGTTTACACAGTGAATCCCAGATGCCCACTACCCTCTGGATGGAAATTTTTTCTTCATCTCCCCTCTAATTCTTCTTCCAATCACCGTAAATCTATGCCTCCTGGTAATTGACCCCTCAGCTAGGGGAAACAGGTCTTTCCTGTTTACCCTATCTAGGCCCCTCATAATTTTGTACACCTCAATGAGGTCACCACTCAGCTTCCTCTCTTCTGAGGAAAACAATCCGAGTTTATCCAATCTTTCCTCATAGCTGCAATTTTCAAGGCCTGGCAACATTCTTGTAAATCCCCTCTGTACTCTCTCCATAACAGTTATATCCTTCCTGTAATGTGGTGAACAGAACTCTACGCACAATTCCAGTGTTTTATACAATTCCATCATTACATCCCTGCTATTGAATTCAGTAACTTTTCAAATAAAGAAAGCATTCCACATGCTTTCTTTACCACCTTATCCACCTGTCCTGCCATCTTCAGGGAGCTGCGGACATGCACTCCAAGGTCTCTCACTTCCTCAACCCTTCTCAATATACTCATTTATTGAGTATTCCCTTGCTTTGTTTGCCCTCCCCAAATGAATTATCTAACTTTTCTGGGTTGAATTCCATTTGCCACTTTTCTGCCCACTCAACCAAACCATTGATATCATTTGGAGACAACAGCTATCCTTTTCACTATCAATTACATGGCCAATTTTTGTGTCATCTGCAAATTTCCCAATCATGCCTCCCACATTTAAGTCTAAATCATTAACCTGTAGAAAAAACAGCAAGGGCCCCAACACTGAGCCCTGTGAAACACTACTAGAAACCGCTTTCCATTCACAAAAACATCCATCGACCATTACCCTTTGTTTCCTGTCACTGAGCCAATTTTGGATCCAGCTTTCCATCTGTATCTCGTGGGATCTCACTTTTTTGACCAGTTTGCCATGTGGGACTTTGTCAAATGCCTTACTAAGATCCATGTAGACAACATGCACTACCCTCATCAATCCTCCTTGTTTCTTCCTTAAAAAATTCGATTAAGCTAGTAAGATGAAATCTTCCCCTTACAAAACCTTGCTGGCTGTCACTGATGAATCTGTGATTTTCTAATTGACAGTTTATCCTGTCTCTCAGAATCGATTCCAATAATTTGCCCACCAACAAAGTCAGACCGACCGGCCTATAATTTTCTGGCCTACCCCTCACACCCTTATTAAACAGTGGAGTTCAGCTCTCATTGCAATTCTCAACCCCCAAGCTCCATTTAAAGATCAAATCATTATAATTAGTGCCCCTTTTTGCTTTGTTTTGTCTTGAGAAATTTCAGAGAAATTTGTTCAAGTAGCAAGTACCTGAGGTACTGGTACTGGAGAGGAGTAGTACAAGATTGTTGAGCACATAAATATGAGGCCAACTAGTTAACTTGCATGGTTACAATGATTACCTAGTTCATGGGTTCCCAAACATCTGCACCTCCTCTACGCCCCCCCACCCCCAAATACCTTCAGAGATTCATGTCCCACACACGCACTACCTCTCTTGCAAGAAATCATATATTTGTAAAATTAATGTTAGCATGGATAAAGCCAGTAACCTGAAATACTTCAGTGGTTTCGTCACTTAAGCTCTTCTAGTTTTCCCGTACAGCATGAGGCCTAATCATAATATGTGGTTTATTTGTCGAAGTGGGAAGGAGGCCAGAGTACAACATGTGCACACTGGTGAAGATGGAGCAGATGGGAGGAATTCCCTGGCCAGTGGCCATGTGGGGTCTTTGCTAAAAGGAAAACCACAGGGTACTCCGCTCATCGCAGCGAGGCTGCACAAAAAATAATGTGAAAATGACCTGCTCATCCGTTTTGGTGAAGGTGGCTGAGAAATGAATGTTGGCCAGGGCACCCTTGCTCTTCAAATAATGGTGAGGGACCTTTTACATTCTGAGAGGGCAGACAGACAGCACCTTTGACAGTGCAGCACCCTCAGTACTGTCAGTGTGTCAACTCGATTTTGTGCTCAAGTCTCTGGAGTGGAGGGTTACCCCCACAACTTTCTGGCTGAGAGGTGTGAGTGTTACCCGCTGAGCTACAGCTGACACCTCTGAACATCACGTAGGCCCAAGGCCTCAGGAGGACTTGGCCGCAGGGACAAAAAAAAGGAACAAGTGCTCCATGGAGTTGGCGCAGGATTATTTGCATGTCTGTGCCAGTGAAGACCCTAGGGATCATGAGAACTTCCAAAGAAGGAATAATGTACAGAGGTACATGCCAGAAGGCAAGTAACTTTTTGTTAACCCAAAGCAATAGTTTTAACTGAGGAATATTGATAACTCCTATGAGGTAGAGCTACACCAAGAATACATGCCCACAGGAGAGAGTTGGGTGGGGGCAAATCCTGTCAAATAGTGGAGAGAAACACAAGACGATAATGGGATGATGTGCCACCCGCTGCTTCTTTAAATTCTTACCGTTTCTGTCCATTACTTGACTCCGATGCTGAGCTACATTGTTCAACACATTCCTTTTTATGTTTTTCTGAATATTTTCCACTTTTCTGTCCATGTTAATGTGCTAATCAGCACTAGTCTGACGAAGGGCATACTCACAAAACATTAACTTGCCTGTTCTCCTGACAAATTAATATATTTTTGCATTCTCCTACCCTTCTTCAACTTATCCCTTAGTCCCCTTTTCCTTGCCATGGTTTTTCTAGCTGCCCCTTAAATGCACCAATGCTATTAACTTTATCCACTGCATGTGGTAGTGAGTTCCACATTACAACCACTCCCAGCGTAAAGAAATTTCTCCTGAACCTAAGAGACAAAAGAAAAATCACTCCTTACTTTCTCATTTAACTTGTATCCACTGGGTCTAATTTTTATTTCCTGACTATAACCATTAAGAGATCAATAAGCTAGGTGTTTCCGCACTACATTTATGTTGAGCCCTCCAGAGACTTGCTGACTTTGAAAGGGGGTCTTTTCTAGTTTCTATTTCAAGCCCAATTCAAATATTTTGATTTTTGAAGACCCCTGTGGTGCCCATTCACTGGCTAACAAATCGTAAAAAACAAATAAAACATTGGAAAGCATTTCTACTTGGAAATCTCAAGCCCCTGTGATCCTGCCCAAGAGTGTTGCTCACAATAAAAACAAAAAATGCTGGAAACACTCAGCAGGTCTGGCAGCATCTGAGGAGAGAGAAACAGAGTTAACGTTTTGAGTTGAATATGGTGACTCTTCTTTTAGAACAGTGTCGCTTGCATGTCTGATCCAACAATAACAGTTTGCTTTCTAAAGTACATCCAATTTGTTTGCCATCAACATTGTTTTGGTTTGTCACGGTATTTAGCTAGCTTACTAAATTCCAAAATGGAATTAAGTCAGCATTTGGAAAAAAGGAAAGAGCTGCTTTTAATATGATGGCTTTTAATTCAGCTATGTGGAGGGACTAGAGAAGCTAGAATTACAAAGATTAAGAGAAAATTTAATAGAGCTGTTCAAAATTGAGGGGTATTGGTAGACAAACTTTTTCCACTGGCACAGGGTCAGTAACTAGAGGACAGCAACTTAAGATAATTGGCAGAGAAAGCCAGAGGGTTTTACTTTTTACTCAGTGAATTATTGAGCGCTGATTGAAAAGGTGGTGGGTGTAGACTCAATAATAAATTCCAAAAGGGAACTGGATATCCACTTTTGCAAGGCTATGAAATATAAGCAGGGGAATGTGTCAAATCGGTCGCTCATTCAGAAAGCTGGCACAGGCACAGATGACCAAATGGCCTCCTCCTGTGCTGTATGATTTTGATGATACCTGTGAAACATCCAGTTGATTATTTTAGTGAATCGTGTTTAGTGAATATTTTTGTGGTTTTGTAGGAGGTTTAATGCATCAGCTGTTTTAGGCACAGCAACGTCCAATAAACAGAAATGAGATAAGTGGCCAGCTAATCTTGTTTTTGCCACATTGTGTATAAGTATTAAAGGAGTTTATAAAAGCTGGGTAGTGGTGTTGCAGTTGATCTGTTCCACTGGCACGCTAGCTTTCAGCATTGAAATTTCTGATTCCATGAAACCCGATGATCACTATTTTCCCATTGGGATTGTAAACAGTCCAAATGGAAAAGTCTGAGTCCAGATTGGAGCTGACTGTTACTTCTTTTTTCCGGAGTTTACATTTGGCTTTCACATTTCAACCTTTGACAGTTCCTTTAAGCAAATTTGTTCAATTGCTTTTCCCTGGTTTTGTTCATTTCAATAATGGCATTGTTTATATTGTGTCAGCTTGTGCGAGGCTTGGACCTGACCCTCCACCTTGTGCTACCAGCTAGCTATCTGCTCGTTATTAATCTGAGCCATCAGGGAAACAGAGTTCACGTGCAGGAAATATGTTCACAAGCCCAAGGGTCAGGTGTTCAAAATAAGATACGAGTTCTACTTTCAGTGCTTAATTTACTGCTTGGCACGGTTGTGACGGGTAGTCCAGTTCAGGAATTAATCAGCACTTCTTCTGTGGTTCACCTCGAACCAGTAGTTTTAACAGTTTTTCAAAGTACAAATGGAGTGTTCTCCCCTATGGTGCATGAAATCTTGAGCTTAAAAAAAAAATCTTCAGTCTCTTTCATGTCATGCAGTGTTCCTGAGAAGGTGTGGAGTTACACTGGAATAATCTCCTCACTGTCCATGGGGGAAAATCGAGGCCAGTTTATGCTCCTTCCTACTGGCTCTGATTGAAAATTCAAGTACAATGAGATCTGATAGAAGAGAAACCCTAGAGTGCCTCTGTGCTTCATAATTCTTCCCGCCAGTTAGAAAAACCAGCTAGTGTTTTGGAGCTTAATTGGCGCAGTGTAGGAATTGCACCCTTGCAGCCATTAGTGCTCAATGAGTTAATAGCACCTTGTGACATGGGATTGGAGCCCACAGCTTCATTCATCATCAACCCTCTGGGAAGCACAGTTGCTGCATTGTTCCAGAGAAGCTCCATGCAAACTGGAGGAACAGCACCTAATCTTCCAACTAGGCACTTTACAGCCTTCTGGACTGAATATTGAGTTCAACAACTTTAGATCATGAACTCTCTCCTCCATCCCCACCCCCTTTCCAAACCCCCCCCCCCCCCCCCCCCCCCCCCCCCCACCCCACCCCCATTAGGGCTACCTGTACCTTGCTCGTCCTGCTTTCTACCCTTAATGTCCCCTTTAGCACATTCCTTAGATAATATCAGCACCGTCAACACCTCTTTGTTCTTTTGTCTATGACATCTTTTGGCAATCTCCACCTATCACTGGCCCTCTATCCAGCTCTACTTGTCCCAACCCCCCCCCCCCTTAAACCAGCTTATATTTCACCTCTTTTCTATTTTTCCTTAGTTCTGATGAAGAGTCATTCGGATTCAAAACATTAACTGTGTTCCTCTCCGCAGATGCTGCCAGACCTGCTGAGTTTTTCCAGGTATTTTTGTTTTTGCTCTGGGAAGCACAGTTAGCTCGCTCCATCTTAAACTACCATAGTGGGTCACAGTGTAGGCTAGAATGCTAACTGAAGACTGTCAAGCATTTGTCAATTATGTGGATTGATGAGGGATTGTGCTTATGTTGTTATTCAGTGCTCCAGTGGGCATTTATTATCAAAGTGCTGATGGCCACCTTTACCTATCTAAAAAATTTTACTGAAAATGATGCATTTAAACAGAAGAAATGGAGGGAGATCAACACTATGAATGTTCAGGTTTCATTGAATTGTAAAGCAACTATTGAAAAGCAAGAGTTATTTGTTTTTAGAAAAGAAAAACAAAATAAAAAAATGTGTGCCTTATTCCAATCTTAGCCATACAACAATGACTACACTTGGAAAAAGACTACTTAATTGGCTCTAAAGTACCGAGAGCCATCTTGAGGTCATGAAAGGCACAATGAAAATACAGACTATTTTTTTCTTACAGGTATATCCTATACATTGGACAAGGTTTCTGCTTAAGTTTTGTTATTGGTGTCCATTTTGTAACCGTTGACAGGCCGTGCCAAAGTCAAAGATGCACTGCTACCTAAACTTGAAACTAAAATCGGATGGCAGTGCACTACATGAATGCAAGTAGTTGAGTGAAGTTGGTCAAGAGGTTCCAGAAAATAATCAGTTGAAGTTTGACATGGTGCGGTGACTTTTGATTTCAAAACTGTGAGGTGGAAGACTGTGTTGTGAAGAACAACTGATTACTAAAGCTGATGAGCCAGCATCAAGGGCATTGGTTTATGATGACTGAAGAAATCAAATTCAGCAATTATTAGATGGCATTCTGGAATTTTATTCTTTTTGGGGGCAAATTGATTCCATTTAGTTTTCATGAAAACTATAAGCCAGTAGTTTGCTTTTATCTGCAGAATTCTGATGTTAGTGTGTGGTTGAGCATGCAAAGCTATGTTTAAAGTGCCTTTAAAATGGGAAAAGGTTTTTCTCCCTCTTCTCTTCTACAACGGATAAACCTTTAAAACCAAACTTGGCATTGACTACTCTCGCCTTCTCTATTAACCTGGTCTTCTCTCTGACTCTGTTTAATCTCTGTGGTGTCCTGCACTACAGGCCTTGGCCTGAGTTGCTCAGTAACCATTTAATGTAAGCTGTCCTTATTATTATTGAAAAGGCTGAAGTTAAAATGTAATCACCTCTGTTTTCAAAATCCTCTGACATTGACTTTTTTTTTAACATAATGCACATTTGGAGGACCTACTTGAGACAGTAATGGGACTGCTCCCCTTGACTCTGGGGAGCGAAGGGAAGGGATAGGTTTGAAGAACTGCAGGGTTATTGAGGTCATGTGAACTTCAGTATGTGAGAATTTCATGAGCGGTAATGAGAAAAGCAGACTGTGTTTACTATGTCCAAGATTGGAAAGAACTTGCAAGCTGTCAATCCACGCACAGAAGTAATTTGGAAGAAAAGGTTGAACCAGATCTGGTCATAACCCTGGAAAACAAGTCTTGAAGAAGATTTATGGTGCAAATTCTGTTGCACCCTATTGGAAGCACAATATTTTTGAAAGAATTACAGTACCCCTCCTTCATTTGTGACAAATCATATGCAATGTGGAGCTATGAACATGTGGCCATCTACTTATGCCATTTCAGTGTAAGAACATCAGAAGGTGCAGTGCTTGTGAACAAGCTGTTGTCCATCTGGCCATCCCCAACACAAATACCTCACAATCATTTACTCCCTTAAATACTTATGCAATTCCTTAAATATATCCAAACTATCTGCCTGCATTTCCTTCCTGAGCAGACCGTTCCACATTATTCCCTACCTGCTTTTAAAAGTGGTTAAACCTAAACTACTTTTATATCATTCCTGTTCCAAAGTTTGATTCCATGTCCTCCGGTTTTAAATATTTAGGCAATTGTTAACATATTATTGTTGCTCAGTTTATCAATTCACTTTAGAATCTTGAACATTTTAACAAACAAAATCTTTCATTTATAGCATTTCAATACCTCTGGTTGTTCCAAAGCACTTTATAGCCAAAGAAATACTTTTGTAGTCTAGTCACTGTTGTACTGTAAGGAATGTGGAGCCAATTTTTTACTTAGCAAGGTCCTACAAACAGCACTGAAATGGCTGGCCAGATATCCTGTTGTAGTAATGATGTTTGTTTGAGAGATAAATGATCACCAGGGCACAGGACCTGAACTCCACATAAACACAAGAAACAGGAATAGACCATTTGGCCCATCGAGCCTCCTTGACTATTCAGTGCAATCTTGGATACTCTTACATAGAAACATAGAAGATAGGAGCAGGAGTAGGCCATTTGGCTCTTCGAGCCTGCTCTGCCATTCATTATGACCATGGCTGATCATCCAACTCAATAGCCTGCTCCCGCTTTCTCCCCATATCCTTTGATCCCTTTCGCCCCAAGAGCTGTATCTAGCTCCTTCTTGAAAACATACAATGTTTTGGCCCCTCTCATTGTAAAGAAAAATCAGTTCTGTTGAAGGGTCATGAGGACTCGAAACGTCAACTCTTTTCTTCTCCGCAGATGCTGCCAGACCTGCTGAGTTTTTCCAGGTAATTCTGTTTTTGTTTTGGATTTCCAGCATCCGCAGTTTTTTGTTTTTATCTCAATGTTTTGGCCTCAACTACTTTCTGTGGTAGCAAATTCCACAGGCTCTCCACTCTGGGTGAAGAAATTTCTCCTCAGCTCAGTCCTAAATGGTCTACCCCGTATCCTCAGACCGTGACCCCTGGTTCTGGATTCCCCCACCATTGGGAACATCCTTCCTGCATCTACCCTGTCTAGTCCTGTTAGAATTTTATAGCTTTCTATAAGATCCCCCCTCATTCTTCTGAACTCCAGCGAATATTATCCTAACAGACTCCATCTCTCCTCATATTTCAATCCCGCCATCCCAGGAATCAGTCTGGTAAACCTTCACTGCACTCCCTCTATAGCAAGAACATCCTTCCTCAGATAAGGAGACCAAAACTGCACACAATATTCCAGGTGTGGTCTCACCAAGGCCCTGTATAATTGCGGCAAGACATCCCTGCTCCTGTACTCGAATCCTCTCGCTATGAAAGCCAACATACCATTTTCCTTCTTTACCGCCTGCTGCACCTGCATGCTTACCTTCAGCGACTGGTGTACAAGGACACCCAGGACTCGTTGCACATTCCCCCCTCTCAATTTATAGCCATTCAGATAATAATCTGCCTTCCTGTTTTTGCGACCAAAGTGGATAACCTCACATTTATCCACATGATACTGTATCTGCCATGCATTTGCCCACTCACTCAGCTTGTCCAAATCACGCTGAAGCATCTCTGCATCCTCCTCACAGCTCACCCTCCCACCCAGCTTTGTGTCATCTGCAAATTTGGAGATATTACATTTAGTCCCTCATCTAAATCATTATAATATATTGTGAATAGCTGGGGTCCCAGCATTGATCCCTGCGGTACCCCACTAGTCACTGCCTGCCAGTCGGAAAAAGACCTGTTTATTCCTACTCTTTGTTTCCTGTCTGCCAACCAGTTTTCTATTCATCTCAAAGCACCACCCCCAATCTCATGTGCTTTAATTTTACATGCTAATCTCTTATGTGGGACTTTGTCAAAAGCCTTCTGAAAGTCCAAATAAACCACATCCGCTGGCTCCCCATCATCAACTCTACTAGTTACATCCTCAAAAAATTCCAGTAGATTTGTCCAGCATAATTTCCCTTTCATGAATCCATGCTGACTCTGTCTGATCCTGCCACTGTTTTCCAAGTGCTCAGCTATTACATCTTTTATAATGGACCCTAGAATTTTCCCCACCACCAACGTCAGGCTGACTGGTCTATAATTCCCTGTTTTCTCTCTACTTCCCTTTTTAAATAGTGGGGTTACATTAGCTACCCTACAATCTGTAGGAACTGTTCCAGAGTCTCAGAAGATGACCACCGATGCATCCACTGTTTCTAGGGCCACCTCCTTATGTACTCTGGGATGTAGATTATCAGGCTTGGGGATTTATTAGCCTTCAATCCCATCAATTTCCCCACCAGCATTTCCCTACTAATACTGATTTCTTTCAGTTCTTCCCCCTCACTAAACCGTGTTCCCCAACATTTCTGGTATGTTATTTGTGTCCTCCTTTGTGAAGACAGAACCAAAGTATGTATTTAGTTGGTCAGTCATTTCTTTGTTCCCCATTATAAATTCCCCTATTTCTGACTGTTGAGTTTCAACTCCACTTTCTTGATTGTCCCCTCCCTCTTCGCACCCCCTCCCCTTCCCCCCATGCCACCACACCCTTTGATTCCTTGAGCGACCAAAAATCTGTCTATCTCAGCCTTAAACGTATTCAATGACAGAGCATCCAAAAATCTAAGGCCGAGAATGCCAAAGATTCACAACCCTTTGAGTGAAGCAATTTCTCCTCATCTCAGTCCTAAATGATTAGCCCCTTATCCTGAGATTGTGACCCCGTTTTTTAGATTCCTTAGCCAGCGGAAACCATCTCTCAGCGTCCACCCTATCAAGCCGTTCAGAATCTTGTATGTTTCAATGGGGTCACCTCTCATTCCTCTAAATTTCAGAGAATATAGGTCCAATGTGCCTAGCTTCTCATCTAGGAGAACCCCCCTCACCCCAGGAACCAATTTAGTGAACCTTTGCTGTACTTTCTCCAGTGCAAGTATAACCACCTTTAAACATCCTTAAAGTTCACGTTAGACAGCAGTTGGGGTATTGGTTTGATGCCTCAATCAAAAGACATTGCAGCGCTCCCGCAATATTGAACTGGAGTGTTGGCCTAGGTTTCTGAAGCAGGACTCAGAGGAGCATGCTACCAGCTGAGCCTCTGCTGATTCACAATTTATATCCTGAGTCTTCTGAAACGATCACAAACACTTCACTCTCTCTGTAGTCTAGAAGCCTTAAGATAGTGGTTTGGGTGTGGCGTTAACTAGCCCTTTGTACAGCCTTAACTATTTATTAGTTTTGAGGCATATCCTACAGTGCTCCTCACTCCAAGTTAAAGAGCAAGTTTGAGGTGGGGCAGCACCTGAGCTGCTAGCTAGGGCTGGAACCCTGTCAGAACTAGATGAGTGGCAGTTAATGCCTGAGGTGTTGACGGTGATGTTTTCAGCTTGTTATTTTTCAGTTTCCTGGTCTGGCTGTGGACATAAATAAAAAAACTGAAATAGGAGCTAAAATTACTTGTTTTTTTTCCCCCACTCCCCACAGGAGAGACACTGTATTAGTTCAAAAACTGCAATACAAGCCTACAATACGCCAGTCGGTCACCTTACATATGATATTAGAAACAAGCATTACAGGTATTTAGATAAATGCAATTTAGTTTTGGGGAGCACCTTTTTCAGCTCTCAGTACAGACAGTGGCAGTTATTGTTCTTGTCATTGATGCATGGTGCCATTTGCACTGATTAATTTTATTGTCACCTTGGGTTGTTTAGACTAATAGCTTGCTGGTGGTTGCTGTGACATTTTGGCCAAGAAATACTGTAACACAGTGGTGAATCTTCGTGCTCATTAAGGTGGAGGGACGTCACTGCTGCAATTCCCTCTCCTCTGACTTCTCCAAGTTAGGTACAGATGGCATGAAGACATGGCGATATTCCACCCACTGTCACTTGCTGATGATGGCTTTAGTACTGTTCTGTCCTGATCCTTGGTTATTGCACAGGAACGCTGATGGTTAACATCAGGAATTTGCATTTCTTTTGCATCTTTACTATAGTAAAGCATCTCAAGGCAATTCACAGTAGCATTATCAAAAAAAAATTGACATAGAGCCACATGAGGAGGTATTAGGACAGATGGCCAGAAGCTTCGTCAAAGGGGTTGATTTAAAGATACATCTTAAAGGAGGAGAGAGGGGCGAAGAGGTTTAGGAAGGGAATTGCAGAGTTTTGGGCCCATGTAGCTGGAGGCACAGCAGTCAGTGGTGTAGAAAATGTACTGGGGCTGTGCAGTATCAGTCTGTATTAATTACTACAAATTCGACATTCAGAACATATTGTTGAGTAAATAATCATAATGTAGGAGTGGAGAAAAGTTACTGCTCTGTATCACTGGATCACTTTTGAGGATGAGGGTTTTTGTCGAGAAGGGAGAAGTGGGAGGAGATAAGAGCAGTGATCTTTCAAAACAGAATGCTGAAGCCAGTGGCTCAGTTTGAGAGTATACTTTTCAAGGGCTCATATACTTGGGAGTTTGAGTTTCATAGGATTTGAAACCCAAATGCAGGCTGACCCTTCAGTGCTCAATTGTTGGAACTGTTGTTCTGTGATTGCCCCATAGCAGGGAGTTCATCAGGTTTTTTTGGCCAACCTTTTGCTCTCAACCAACATAAAAAGCACATTGTGTTTGTAGAATGGCTGCGCTTTGTGCCTATATAATAATGCCTGTTGCATTCCAGAAATAGTTCACAGAAGTATTTTGAGACATTTTGCAAATGTGAAAAGACTCTATATCCTAGGTAAATATTTCTCTTCATATAAAAGCTTTGCATTTTTCAAAAGGGTCATAAAACTGAGCACTATGTTTAATGCTATACTGTTGATAGCCAGTTGGTGAAGGAAGAAAACAGAGGCAGTCTTTGCTTAGAATAGATTTATTCACAGGAGTGAAACATTACAATATATATCTCTTGACTCCACTCTACTGTGGCAGTACCTCTTTGGATAGTTATGTGAGCCCATATAATTGGCACCTTTCACCTGTATATACTTAACCTCAATTGATACAATGTGCAGCCTTGAAGCCTGCTTTATATTGCTAATGTATGGTAAGTTGTTTCCTTAACCCAAGATGTTAGTGGAGTGGAAGGGAAAATTATGCTGATAACTGAGGGCTTGTGCCATGATGTAGGATTACATTCACATGGGGGAACTGTAAATCAAAGTAACCGAATCTACCAAATGAAGAAATTGCCAACAAGATTTCGCTTTTTGCAACTTTTACTCTAACATGAATTAGAACCAGTGCAAATTAAACATGAATTACCAGGCAAATTGTGCTTCAAAAAAGAGATAAATTTCACTTTAAATAATTGATACAACAAGATATGTTTTACGCAACGACAAACACCCACATCACTCCCTGCTGAAGTGGCGCTATGTGTAGTTCCAAAGCTCTCTAACTTGGCCTCTGGTATGTAGGATTTTTCACTTTCCCACTTAATCAATTTGGCCCTCTAGTCCCACTCACCAGCAGCTGTATTCTGTTTGAGGTCCCACAGGTCCCAAACAGCACACTCTTGCAGAACCTCCTTAACTAGGTTCACAATGGCCTTAATGGCACAATTTACCCAGAGACTGCTTTATCCAAACCTTTGATCAATCCTGTTAAACAGCCTGATCGGCTTTAGCAAGATTGCAGCAGCAGTAGTAAAATTGTCCAGTTTACAATTCCTGCTCTAACCGTCTTTGGCTTTCTGTCCCATTTAACTGTATTACACAAACGCTTCTCCGCTTAACTGTGCCTTCTCTGTTCTCCCCTCTGCTGCAACTATCCTTTGTCTGCAGCTCTCCTTTGTGTCTGACCATACGGCTTTCGTATGTTAACCTCTTCCCTCTTGATGTTGCTTCCAGGCCAAAGGTTGCCAGGTCACATGGACCAGTATCTCTAATTATTCAAGAAAATTATAATTGATCCCTTGAAAGTCCTTTTTAACCATTCTTAAAACCAATTACAAATTCCACAGACATTTTGAAAAAATAGAAAATTCCTACTGTGCCGCTTCTAGGTCAAAAGTCATTGCACTGTGCATTTGCTTCTCATGATCATGAAAGATTATTGTTCCTGGGATGTTATTTGTATAATGAATTTCATCAGAATTTACTGTCCTTTTCTTTCCGTTTGTGCAGGCCGCCTGTATGCTATGCAGACTGGAATGAAAATTGATAGTAAAACTCCAGAATGCCACAAGTTCTTGGTGAAACTAATGGATCAACTAGAGATTGTAAGTATCAATTTAAAACCTTATTCTTAGACTGGTTAATTTCTTGTGGAATTGCACACAATAAATCAAAACCAAACGTAATCTATAGCTAAACTTGCTTCAAAGGGCACAGTGTGTATTTAGATCAGATGATACAAATGTAAATTCATTCCATTACTCCACATCATAGAGTGGTCCTGAGGGAAATCAAGACCTAAAATGATTAAGCTTCAACTCTTTCGAGTATAAGCCCATTTCCATCTGTTTCAGATGAAGTTACATTGTTTCATAGTTTGCCATTGTGAGAATTGAACTCTTGATCTTGGGGTTACAAACCCAGTACCATAACCACTTGGCTATTTAGGCCAAGCATGATTAAGCTTCAAGTGGCACCTTTCCCAATAGTACAGACCGTGTCAGATGATTGTTAGGGATTGTGATGGAGAGAATTACAGGGCCTCCCTGATTGAATCGGTCACATGGCCTCCCTCATCCTTTATTGAGTTACGTGGAGAACAATGGGAGAGAGGAGAAGCAGCTGCAAACAGATCTGTGGTTCAGTATATTCCATAATCACTGCCACTTTATTATCCTTTTTGGTTCACATTGGTCTTCAAACAATTTTGAAAAATGTGTGACTAGGGGTCATGAACAGTAACAACTGTGATTTTGTCTGTGACTGCTCTACTGATGTGTCATTTTTAACCTCTTCGAATCTATCGACAGAATCTTGGTGGAAAAAACATATTAGCCATTTTTATATCAGTAGTGCACTGGCAGAGGGAGAGTATCGTACTCCTGTTGCTGCCACACTATAATAAAGGATGCAAGCTTCCTGGTTCTAATAGCAAACTTTGTTTTCCTGTAGCCCAATAATGTCAGAGCCACAGTGAATGTAGGACTGCTTCCTCCTGTTCCCCCAGAAGGCCCAGCAGCTCATTAGTAAAACAAAACTGGACATCAAAAGTTGCCATGCCTCCACTTGAGCACCATTGTGAGGTGCCTTTAGTTATGATGCGTGCCATTCCAGTGTTCAAAGGCAACATTAAGTTTGTTTCCAGCCTGTTCTTCAGCAGTTTGCTGTCTGCTTCCTGCTGAGCATTTGTTTGTGTTATTTTTTTGAGCTCCCTGCAGGAGATAAACGTCTTTTGTAGAATTGTGTAGAGGACCTGAGCACTGAGTGTTATCACAATTGGGCTCTGCACACGTCATACATAAAGCGTAAGGAGTATAAATGACAAATGCATGTCATACTGTAACATAATAATGGGAGTTATAAACAGTATTGAGCCGTGATCTATCGGGATTGACCCTCCGGTCTTTGAACGTGATCTGAACATTCAAACCCAACCTTTTGTAAAAGTAAAGTTTCATTTGTGATGGTTCACATTGTGAGGTTAGTTGGCAATCTGAAATGCTTATAACTTTAAAGCTGAGCTATTTGGTTTAATCTGAAAATGTACAGGAGGCATTTTGACACTTTCCTGGGAGCCACAGCAAATTCAGCAAATGCCAATGTGCCCAATTAGAGCTTCTGTATTGCAGAAAGTACATGACAAATTAACTTTAGGAATTTTCCAGAATTTATTTTATGCATCATTAACCTGCTGTGCCGCTAAGCCCCATATTGCATGGCATTTTCAAATGACAGTACAACTTAGAACACACAACAGAAAATTCATCTGGGCTGAGAAATGGCAGATGAGCTTCAAGTTCGTGAAGTACAGAGCAATGAAAAAAATTGCAACTATAAACTCTTGCTGCAGAGATGATGTCATTTTTGACACCGGATTTGCAAAAATTGAGAGCTTAAATCCCACCATTGCACATTGTTTTTGAGCTCAATAAATCATTTGTGGGCTAGCGTGAGAATGTGGCCATGATGCCTCCTCCTCCTTCAGGTGCCACGCCCTAAGAGGGTGTTGGTGACCATGAACTTCCATTAGATTGGTCGATGGTTATGCTTGACAAAGTACTGGAGTAGTTTGCTGTTGCCTTCTGCAGTACGCTCTTCCCTCCTGCCATCAGGCGAATTGGAAGGATTTACAGGCTGAAAATCAACCTGTTCGGCCATGTTATGAACATATCTTCCATGACCATCAAGTCCTGAAGCTTCTGGCACAGTGGTAGGGATGTTACCCCTGCACCTCAAGACCTCCCCTGATCATGAAGCCAGACTGTCATTAAGGAAAATAGCACCTTTTATAAAGACCCAGCTGTTTCACTAATGCTTACTCGAACTCTGGTCCACACCATGTGATTGACTTGTAATGACCACTGAAGCGTCCAAGCACACCACTCAAGCAATAAATGTTGAAATATGGTTGTTGGCTTATTGCATACTATACGAGAAGTGGATTTGAGGCATTGATGGATTGATCCTTGAAACTTTCTGGGCATGTGTGAGAGCAGTAAATAAAGCGGATGGGATCTTGAATTCTGTAGTGCCTGTAATAGAACATTATTCATAGGGTATAATACTGTACTATGCAGGGTTGGTTGTATTTCTATTTGGAGCACTGGCTTTAGTTTTAGTTGTCATCTAGGAAATCATGGCCCATCTAGGTTAAGCCCAAAGAACCTGTTGAACATCGATGAAAAGGTCAAAAGATGAATGCACTAACAAGGAGCAGGCATTGATTATTCGGCTCCTCGAGGCTGCTTTGCCATTAAATAGGATCATGGCTGATCTGATATTAACCTCAAATCTGCATCCCGCCTACCCCCGATAACCTATCACCCCCTTGCTTACTGAGAATCTATCCACCTTTGCCTTAAAAATACTCGGACTCTGCTTCTACCATCTTTTCAGGAAGAGAGATCCAAAGGCTCACGAGCCTCAGCGAAAAAATTTCACCTCATCTCTGTTTTAAATGGGCAACCCCTTATTTTTAAACAGTGACCCCTATTCTAGATTCTCTCACAAGAGGAAACCTTCTCCACATCCACCCTGTCAAGTCCCCTCAGGATCTTATGTTTCAATCAAGTCACCTCTTACTCTTATAAACTCCACCAGGTACAAGCCTAGCCTGTCCATTCTTTCCTCATAAGACAATCTGCCATTCCAGGTGGTAGTCTGGTAAACCTTCTCTGAACTGCTTCCAACGCATTTACATCCTTCCTTAAATAAGGTGACCAATACTGTACACAGTACTCCAGATGTGGTTTCACTAGCGCTCTGTATAACTGAAGCATAACTTTCCTACTTTTGTATTCAATTCCTCTCGCAATAAATGATAACATGCTATTAGCTTTCTTAATTACTTGCTGTACCAAAGGTTGCTAAACCTTTTGCGATTTATGCACTAAGACACCCTGATCCCTCTGCATCTGAGCTCTGTAATCTCTCACCATTTAGAGCATATGACTCTCTTTTATTCTTCCTGCCAGAATGGACAATTTCACATTTTCCAATATTATACTCTTTGCCCACTCACTTAACCTATCTATGTCTTTTCGTAGCTTCCTTATGTCCTCTTCACAAATTATTTTCCTACCTAGCTTTGAGTCATCAGCAAATTTGGCAACCATTCCAGCCATCCCTTCATCCAAGTCTTTTAGATAAATTGTGAACAGTAGAGGTCTTGGCACTGATCCCGGTGGCACACCACTCGTTACACCTTGCCAATCTGAAAAATACCCATTTATGTCTACTCTCTGCTTCCTGTTAGCCAACCAATCTTCTATCCATACCAGTATGTTACCCCAATACCATGAGCTTTTATTTTCCACAATAACTTTTGATGTGGCACTTTATCGAATGCCTTCTGGAAATCTAAGCACAGTACATCTACTTGTTCCCCGTTATCCACAGCACTTGTTACTTCCTTAAAGAACTCCAATAAGTTGGTTAAACATGATTTCCCTTTCACAAAACCATGTTGACTCTGCCTGATTACCTTGAACTTATCCAAGTGCCCTGCTATAGCTTCTTTAATAATAGTCTCGAACAGTTTCCGAACAGATATTAAGCTAACTGGTCTGTAGTTTCCCGCTTTCCATCCCTTTTTGAATAATAGAATTACATTTGCTATTTTCCAATCTAATGGAACCCTCTCCGAATCTAGAGAGTTTCAGAAAATTAAAACCAATGTATCAACTATCTCACTGGCCATTTCTTTTAAGACCCTAGGATGAAGTCCATCAGGATCCGGGCACTTGTCAGCCCGCAGCTCCAACAATTTACTCAGTACCACTTCTCTGGTGCTTGTAATTTTCATGAGTTCCTCCCTTCTTTCTACTTCCTGATTGATATGAAGATTATATTTAATGACTATACATGGAATGTGATGAATATTTGAACTGACTGCCCAAGAAATGCTTGGGACTGATGACAACAGTAATATTAAGAATGAGTTGGAAAGGCTCAAGCAGATGAATGTTAGAATATAGTGAGTGGTTTAGAAGCCAGGGGCTGGCCAAACGGAACAAAGCATGACCTTGCAGTATTGCACACTCATATGTGTTGACTGTTTTTGGGGTATTCTAAGGCCTTTAACTGCACTGCCCCGATACTGCTCCCCTCCTATTGGGAGCATTTTCCATCCTTCCCTTAGATCCCTCTGCTATGAGCTTGCACAACTTTTCCCCAAAGATGCTATAGTTAACTGGTTCTCTTTCCCTTATTCCCGTCCTCCTGATAGAGTTCTCCCTCTGTTCTTCTCTGCCATTGCCCCCACCCTCCCATAAAACCCCGCTGACCTAATATCACATTTTTTCTTGATTTCCCATGTGCAATGCCATGAGAAATTGACCAGTGTTGAAGTATATCAGGTACACCGTTGCATAGCATGTTAGGCACCAACATATTACCCCATACTGCTGATAGAAAGAATACAGATAAGCATTCTTGCATCCCATTTGGCCAGTTTGAAAACAGGCTACACAGTTTGCATCCTGTCATCTCGTTTCCGCTGGTCACAACCTGTAGTTAACACTCAAGTATCCGCTATTCATATCTTGGCTGTTGCCTTGATAGCCTTTACTTTAGATGCAGTTCATTTCCAGGTGTCCTGTAATCCTACAGCTTATTTTTAAAACTATTCTGATCCTGTACATACTTTTAGTTTTACTGCTCAGTCTAAGAAGTAAGGGCTCTTACAATTATATAAAAGCAGTGGGCTGAATGGCCTCTTTGTGTGTCGTAAATTTTCAATGATTCTAAAATTCTGTGGATGCTGGAAATCTGAAATAAAAACAGTAATTGCTGGGAAAACTCAGCAGATCTGGCAGCATCTGTGGAGAGAGAAACAGAGTTAACAGTTGAAGTCCGGATGACTCTTCTTCAGAGCTGAAGAGGGCTCTGACAACTTTGGAGTGACCATTTAGAACAGTGCTTCCAAAACTATTTTGGCCAGCATAGTGGAAATGTCACTGGACTAGTAATCCAGAGTCCCAGGCTGATCTTCTGGGGATTGGGTTCAAATCTCATCAGAGCAGCTTGTGGAATTTAAATTCAATTAATAAATCTGGAATATAAAACTAGTCTCCGTAATGGTGAACTATCGATTGTTATAAAAACCCATCTGGTTCACTCGTGTACTTCAGGGAAGGAACTTTTCTGTCCATGCCTGGTCTGCCCTACATGTAACTCCAGACTCTCAGCAATGTGGTTGATTCTTAGCTGCCCTCTGAAATGGTCTAGCAAGCCACTCAGTTCAAGGGTAATTAGGGATGGGCAACAAATGCTGGCCTTGCCAGCGACGCCCACATCCCATGAAAGAATGAAAAACAATGTTCTGATACGACTCCATTTTACCACTTGAAAATTATCGTGACCCCAGGTGCTAACAAAATGAACAGAAACAGAAATACCTGGAAAATCTCAGCAGGTCTGGCAGCATCGGTGGAGAAGAATACAGTTGACGTTTCGAGTCCTCATGACCCTTCAACAGAACTCATTTCTGTTGAAGGGTCATGAGGACTCGAAACGTCAACTGTACTCTTCTCCTCCGATGCTGCCAGACCTGCTGAGTTTTTCCAGGTATTTCTGTTTCTGTTTTTGTTTTGGATTTCCAGCATCCGCAGTTTTTTTGTTTTTTTCTCTGTGCTAACAAAATGAAAACAGCAATAAATCAGCATACTAATGTTCAGCATATAATTATTAAAGTTCTCGTATTCTAGATCAACATAAGATACATCATATAAATATGAAGATGTTTGAAAGAAACCCAGGGACCTCAGTCGCTAAATCTGAATCCATCTCCACCTCTGTCGCTCCAGGAAACCCCTCGCGTCTTTAGGTAGAGACGCAGTTATGTCACAGCACGCCTAATCAGAGCCGTTGCAGCCAAGGTGTTCATCACCGTGAGCTCATCTTATGATGGTTACTTCCTACTGCTGGGCCATTACAAGTGGGTGGGAGAGTAATGTGATTTTATTTCTCGCAACCCTATTCACTGTTTCTTAAACTCCAAGTGTGGTCGCTACCATAGTTTGGGAACCCCTGACTTATGCGAATGTCATACAGTCAGGTTACCTTTTGTTAGTCCATCAGCTTGACATTAAAATGAGAACATTATATCTTCATTAGTTTAACAATTGCCAGTGGCAGCACGATGATAAGCCGAAACACGAACAAAGCATTTAATTGTCTCCAATCCCAGAGGAAGTTTACGTGCAGAACCGAACCTGTTTGTTCCCCACATTTTATCCTAGCTTTCATTTCATAAAGAACCTGTTTATCTTCCCTCTCTATAACACAGTGTTTCATTTTCTGCAAAATTAACCTGTGGCCAGGAGTTCCCAAATTTGTGGTGAAATATCAGCAAGGATATTCATCAATTGTGGTTAACATTTTTTCCACCCTTGCAGCTTGGTGCACACGTGTAGCTGACTGTTCCTATAAATGATTGAGTTCAGGTAAAAGCTTTAAATTTCCAGGTAGAGTAAAGCAACAGCCGCCATCACCAGTGAAAGGGATCATTCAACGTTTTCACAAGAAATGTAGTGTTTTTTTTAAATTTCTGGTCTCCATCACTCCAAAAAAGGAATTCGACCATAAAAAGAGAAACAAAGATAATTCTGTGCCTCTGCTGAACAGTGATGGCTACAAACCTATTTATATTGAGTTTTATTTTGTTAAAGGATCCTATGAGGAGGTCAGGCAAACCTATTTGTGGAAAGGCCAGTAGACAAGGAGGTCACTGAGGTTGGATAATAAAAATGGAATGTGCACTGGGGGCAATTTCTGTGCGGAGGGACATGGTGAGAAGGTGAATAGGCAAGCAAACTGAACTGAAAAAAAAAGATGGACTTTTGGGCCCAATAGTCTGTCCCTAAAAATTCTTCTTTTCTTCCCAGTTTTGTCATCCTCCTGATTCTTCCTTGGCCACATGCATAAAGTTCTCCGCTGCAGTTGGAGCCACTTTTAACTTTTAACCGCCATACCAGAGCAGCCTAATGAAGACTCTTGGCAGACAATTCCCAAAATTCAATCAGCTGCATGCTGCAGCAGCATGGTCAAGACTGTAGTTTGGGATTAAAATGTCTCCTCTTCAGATACCCACTCCATTGTGGATTTGGGTGCTCCAGATGAAGTAATCATTTAATTGCAGGGGATGAAACGTTTTTTCCTTATGGAACATTCCCCTTTTTAATTTGTTCTCAGGATGTGGGCAATGGTCATTCTTTATTGCCCATCTCTAGTTGCCCTGAGGAAGTGCTAGTGGGACATCTCCTTGAACCATTGTAGTCTCTGTGATGCTGGTGCTCTCTCAATGGGTTAGGTAGAGAATTCTAAGACTCTGCCTCCATGTGGATGAAGAAACAGTGCTATTTTCCCAAATCAGGCTAGTGATGATTTGCCCACAATGTTGCTGCTCTGGATCTTTTCAGCAGTTAAGTTACAGGCAAAGGAAGGTGCTGTTGAAGTAACGTTGGTGAATTGCTGCACTGCAACCCGTAGATTGTATACACTGCTGCCACTATATTTGGGTATGGAGAGAGTCTTTTTCAGTACAACATATAGCAATTCATCAAGTGAACTGCTCTTTCCTGAATGATGCCAAACTTCATACTGCTAAGTATTTAAGTTCTATTTATCTCATTGAAAAGGAATGAAAGGAAGGTGGAATGACACAGTTGCCTCTTCATTTTTCTTTACAATCCTTATTTAGAACCCATACTGTCATGTCCCTATGTCACGCACTTTCCCTGGCTAGTAATATGAGCTAGAGCCGCAACTCTCCATGCTGGCCTTTTATTAAGTTAATCCCCCGTCTGTAGAAAAGTGACCAACTACTGAACAGCAGTTGCTTTTTCCCAGCAACATTGCAGTTCACAAGGCTTCAACAGCAACTACCCATTTTGCTCTGTTCTGTGCTGGCTCCTGAACTTCAGACAGAGAATTTCAGATTGCCCAGGATGCCATGGTGCCAAAGATACATTCTGCCCAGTGTCATGGCCATATCTATCCCTAACCAACACCTGAAACAGATTATCTGGTCATTTATCTCATGGCAGTTTTGGGACCTTGCTGTGTGCAAATTGGCTACTGCATTTCCTATATTACAAACATTATTATGTGTCAAAAGCTTTTTACTGGCTGTAAAATGTTTGTAATGTCCCGAGGTCAGGAAAGGTACTGTATAAATGCAAGTCTGTCTTTCAATCTTTTTCATTTTAGAATTTTTTTGTGTGGGGGGATGAACTTATGGACAATCTCCACTGTTCCACATTCCCTCCTCATTCCTCTTCTAATTTTATGTTTGAATCATTTCTCATTCTCCTGTGCCTATATTTTATCTTAACTAGATAGTAAATTATTTTAACTCTAATTTGAACTAGGTTGGGTCCTGTCTTTCTCACTGTGGTGTCATGTCAATTTAACTGACAATTGATGAGACTAGCTTTTCTTTTATGACCATTTACTGAAACCTAAGAGCAGATGCTGCCCTGCCTCATTTATGCCCATGACCTTGCGGCTCTTGATCTTCATGGCAGTTAAGAAACAGACAAAGGAAGATCTTGTTGAAGTAACATTGGTAAGTTGCTGCAGTGCATCCTGCAGATTGTGTACACTGCTGTCACTGTGCTCTGGGGATGGAGAGAGTTGATATTTAGCCCAACAAATAGCCATTCAAGGAAAGATGCTATATAAATGCAAGTCTGTCTTTCAATCCTTTCATTTTAGTTTGTACCAAGCAGTGTGCGCCACAGTGTTTTGTTTCCCACTGGAGAGGTACTAAGCAGTGGAAATCAGAAAATCCCAAACTTGATACCCAGTCTATGCAGTTAGTCAATTTGGGGTTAGTTGTTCTGACTAAGAGTAATTCACAAGATCCTACAACACAAACGCATAGGCACTTAGGCTTACTGCTTCTACACCCTGGAAGGCAGATAAGTCAAAGTTCCCATTTTGAATATCTCTCCACTGAACACTATTATCTGCGTGGACTGGGCCAGCTCATGCTGCAATGTCCTCTATGCTTAATTAGCCTATTGACCTTCACTGTGCAGATTCGCACATGAAATAGTTTTGGTCTCAATATTTAAGGAAATATATCCTTGCATTGGAGGCTGTACTGCAAAGGTTCATTAAATTGATCCCTGGGGTGAGGCGGTCATCCCATGATGAGAGGCTGTGTAAATTGGGCCAGTATTCTCTGGAATTTAGAGGATTGAGAGGCGATCTCATTGAAACATACAAGATACTAAAGGAGCTTGATAGGGTAGTTTCTGGAAGATTGTTTCCACTGGTCGGTGAATCTAAAACACAGGGCAACAGTCTCAGGATAAGGGGCTGATCATTTAGGACTGAGATGAGAAATGTCTTCACATAGAGTTGTGAACCTTTGGAATTCTCTAGCCCAGAGGGTTGTGCATCTTTCATCATTGAGTATATTTAAGGCCAGAGTGGACAGATTTCTGGTCTCTCAAGGAGCCCAGATGTGTGGGGAGCCAGCGGGAAAGTGGAGTTGAAACTCAAGATCGTATTGAATAGCAGAGCAGGTTCGATGGGCCGTATGGTGGTCTACTCCTTTTTCTTGTAAGAATGGCCACTTGGGCAAAGAAAACAGTGAGCCGGTGGGTAAAATGAAGCAAAGTAACAACATCATCACCTTTCCCACCTTAGGGAACCTACTGTAGGCAGGGATAGCGAGCAAGTTATTTATCTCGGTCAAATGCCCCTCGCTTGGTATTCACACATGCAGGCTTTCTAGCAAATGGATCGCAGGGTGGTAGCTCAGAGCCAAAATCTTCATGGATTCCTCCTACTCAACCTCTGAAAGTACCTCCCAGTGTCACAATGCTAAATAGAATCATTGTATTCATACCTCCTTCCTGGTCAGGAACTGCAAGTTCGCCACAAAGCTGTCCTTAAACCAGAAGTCACCTTAGTTCTGCATGGCTCAGTATTGCACCAGCTGGTGTGTTTAATTCATGATAAGTGTGCCACCTCATCAGTAGATATTTTGAGTGATCCTTTATCGACTATCTATAAACAAGAAGTGCACCTGCGTTGAATTGGAATTTTTGTACCTGCAAATTAACAGACTGCTGAAAGTTCAAATAGTGGTTATCTGGTAGGTGCTGTCAATGGGTATAATAAAGTGGAGATCTTTTCTAAGCTGTTGGTGCACAATCTTGGAGGCTTTAGTACTCTAGGAATTAGAAGCATTGCTGCCAGGATTAGAATAATCTTGATATTTGAGCAGAAGAAAAATAAAAACAATACCTGCATTGAGAAGAGCTAAATCTTCCTCCTCTGCAGCAACCTTTCCAAATGGGCTAATATTATTAAACTAGATCCAGAGCACTGGGTTTGAAGTGCTGAAATAGAGAAGGTGAGTGTTTCTGCTCATTGTGCTCGCCACACCTGGAGGTTGGAGGAAGTAGGTTCAAAAATGATGGGTGATTTGTTCTTTTTTCGAATGTCAAATTTCTCACTCCAGTAGGAGGCCTGTTATGACAATTGTCCTTGAATCTTCTGGTGAGGCTTCGTTAAATATTTATAGCTGTGACTGAGAACAGGCTGGGGAGTTGATTTGGAACCATTGGATCCCACGAAAACACTCAGCTGGTTGTATTTATGCATTTTTTATAAATGAGTGTTTTTCTTTTTCTCAATATAAAATATAAGAATTCTTCAAATATATGGTACCCCTTGG
This sequence comes from Carcharodon carcharias, assembly GCF_017639515.1. Taxonomy (NCBI): domain Eukaryota; kingdom Metazoa; phylum Chordata; class Chondrichthyes; order Lamniformes; family Lamnidae; genus Carcharodon; species Carcharodon carcharias. Next base: position 228,658,137 of record NC_054468.1, read on the forward strand.
ACTATACTCTCTCACATCAATGCTTTTTTTCAATTGTTTGCATATTTTTCCTGATATCAAACACTGGTTTGGTCTCAGCTGGAGTATTGCATCCAGTCCTGGGCACCACACTTTAGGCATTAGAGAGGATGCAGTAAAGATTTACCAGAATGGCTCCAGGAATGAGAAACTTCAGTAATGTAGATAGATTGGAGAGTTTGGGACTTTTCTCCTTGGAGAAAAATTTGATAGAGGTATTCAAAATAGTGATGGGTCTGGACAGAATAGAAGGGCAAAACTGTTCTCATTGGTGGAAGGATCGAGAGCCGGAGGGCTCAGATTTAAGGTAAATGGCAAAAGAAGCAATGGCAACATGAAGGAAAAACTTTTTTATGTAGTAAAATTTTGGTTAGGATTGGGGTTGCACTGCTTGTGTGTGTGGTGGAGGCAGGTTCAATCGAGGAATTTGAGAGAATTGGATTGTTATCTGGAAAGGAAGAATGTGCAGGGTTACGGAGAGAAGGTGAGAATGCGGCACTAATTGAGTTGCTCCTTCAGGGAGCCAGCACTGACACAAAGGCACAAATTATTCATTGCAATATGTTGAGAAGAAATGAGTCTGAAACCAGCCTGTACTTAAGACTTTATTCCCCAGTCTGCAGAGTAAAGACACAGACCCTTTCAATTCCCCCAAAACCCAGTGTGAACACCTTTTTAGACTCTTTTAGTGAAGCCCTAATACTTGCCCAATTGCTGCTCTTGATTACCAACTTAAAGCATGTACTCAATTGCAGCACAATTCCAACATTAACAGATTCCATTCTAAAAAAATAACAAGTGAATTTTCTTTTTGGACAAAAAAAAAATTGAAGATAGAGAAGTAAGTCACACATCTTAAAACTCACATCTTGAGTTGTCCCTCCTCTAATACACTCAACAATTTTTCACTACAAGCATTCCTTTTGGTGAAACAATCTGGTAACTTGATGGCTTATATCAACCCATTGGAGTTTAAAGATTTCCTTTTTGTCCACCATTTGTTTTAGACTTGCGATATTAATTCATAATCTTTTTTCACTTACGCACTTTGAGGAGTTTACATTATCCCAAAAGGATCAATTCTCAATATAACATCCTATTGGGACATTTTCTTCATCATTTTCTCACGTGTAGTATTTCCCCCAATGTTTTAGATAAAAAGAATGCCATGTCAACCACCTCTACTAATATGAGAGTCTCTGCAGCCAAGCTGCTCTGTACTATTTGCCTTATTTTCTTTGCTTCCCAAGTCAAGGGGCAACACTTCCCAATTTCATCCACAAGAAATATTATGAAACCCATTGCACTTAACCCATCAACAAGGTTTGCGTGAGAGGCATCACTAAACACAATCAATTTGATATTCTTAGGGTCGCTCAAATATGGAAACTTCACATATTTCTCCATATTCAATTTTTTAAAATGTTTTATTTGCCCGTAGGATGTCCTGGACCTTGGGATATTTCATTATAGCACTCAGTTCAAGAATATCAAAGCTTGCATCCAGCTTCATCTGTGCGTCTAACCAGTTTACGCTATGCAGCTGCTCTGTCTCATCTTTGGAACCATTTGCAACTTTTTGTGAGGACCTAACCTGACTGACTGTGATAGGGCTAACACTTTCTAAATATGATTGCTGGTGTAAAGTAACCACAGACCCATACTGTTTTATTTCTAATCCAACATATTTAAAGGCCCCATTAGCCTGGTTCCCAACCTTAAATTCGGTTCTAATCCTGTCAATAACTTTGTTTTCAAACTCATTAGTGCCACCCCAAAGGAAGTCATCAACATGCATTATGAAGATGTCCACAGGTTTGCCACCTTTTTTTTTGTTTATTCATGGGATGTGGGCATCACTGGCTAAGCCTGCATTTATTCCCCATCCTTAATTGCCCTTGAGAAGGTGGTGGCGAACTGCCTTCTTGAACCGCTGCAGTCCATTTGATGTCGGTATATCCGCAGTGCTGTTAGGGAGGGAGCTCGAGGATTTTGATCCAGCGACAAGGAAGGAATGGCAATATATTTCCAAGTCAGGATCTTGTGCAGCTTGGGAGGTAAACTTACACATGGTGCTGTTCCCATGCATCTGCTGCCCTTGTCCTCCTAGGTGGTAGATGTTGCAGGTTTGGAAGGTACTGTCAAAGCAGTCTGGTGAGTTGCCACAGTGGATCTTATAGATAGTACACACTGCTGCCATTGCATCAGTGGTGGAGGGAGTGAATGTTTGTGGATGTGGTGCTAATCAAGCGGGCTTTGTCCTGGATGATGTCGAGCTTCTTGAGCGTTGTTGGAGCTGTACTCATCCAGACAAGTGGAGAGTATTCCCTCAGACTCGCCACAGGATGCCTAGCCCCTGACCCACTCTTGTAGCCAGTATTTATATGGCTAGTCCAGTTCAGTTTCTGGTCAGTGGTAATCCCCAGGATGTTGCTAGTGGAGGATTCAGCAATGGTAATGCCATTGAATATCAGGGGACAATGGTTAGATTTTGTCTTGTTGGAGATGATCATTGCCTGGCACTTGTGGTGCCAGGTTGTTACTTACCACTTGTCAGCCCAAGCCTGGATATTGTCTAGGTGTTGCTGCATTTTGACATGGACTGCTTCATTATCTGAGGAGTCACAAATGGTGCTGAACATTATGCAATCGTTAGTGAACATCCCCACTTCTGACCTTAAGAAGGAAGGAAGCTCATTGATGAAGCAGCTGAAGATGATTTGGCCTAGGATACTACCCTGAGGAACTCCTGCAGTGATGTCCTGGAGCTGAGATGACTGACTTCCACCAACCACAACCATCCTCCTATGTGCTAGGTATGACTCCAACCAACGGAGAGTTTCCCCCTGATTCTCATTGACTCCAGTTTTGCTAGGGCTCCTTAATGCAACACTGAGTCAAATGCTGCCATGATGTCAAGGGCAGTCACTCTAACCTCACTTCTGGAGTTCAACTCTTTTGCCCATGTTTGAATCAAGGGTGTAATGAAGTCAGGAGCTGAATGATCCTGGCGAAACCCAAACTAAGCGTCAGTGAGCAGGTTATTGCAAAGCCGCTTGAGAATGCAAGAAGAGGACCCAAGCCAGGCAGTCGCCAGCGCCTAGAGGAGAGAGTGAGAGGACCACCCTGGGACAGGTGGTCAGCAGCACCTGGCGGACAGAGTGAGAGGAGGACCCCATGCCGGACAGTCAGCAGCACCTAGAGAGCAGAGGAACTATAAAAACAGTGCAATAAGCAGCGTGAGTTTGAGACAGATGAGGAAACTCTGTCACTAGAAGAGTTCAAAATTGATAAGGAAGAAGTATTGAATAGACTGTCGGTAACTAAAGTTGACAAGGCACCAGGACTGGACGAGATGCACCCAAGAATATTGAAGGAAGTGAGAGTAGAAATTGCATGGACACTGGCCATAATTTTCCAGTCTTCCCTAGACTCCGGGGAAGTGCTGGAGAATTGCAAACATTACGCCCTTGTTCAAAAAAGATTGTAAGGATAAGCCCAGCAATTACAGACCAGTCAGTTTAACTTAAGCGGTGGGCAAAATTCTAGAAACAATTATTCGGTATAGAATTACTAGTCACATGGAAAAATATGGGTTGATAAGGAAGAGCCAGCATGGATTTCTAAAGGAGAAATTGTGTTTAACTACCTTGTTGGAGATTTTTTGGCGCACTAACAGAAAAGGTCAATGAGGGTAATACTGTTGATGTGGTGTACATGGACTTTCAAAAGGCATTTGACACAGTACTTCACAACTGACTTGTGAGAAAAATGATTGCCCTTGGAATAAAAGTGACAATGGCAACATGGATACAAAATTGTTTGAAAAATAGGAAGCAGAGAGTAATGGTCAATGGATATGTTTCGGTCTGAAGGAAGGTTTGTAGTGGAGTTCCCCATGGGTCGGTATTGGAACCCTTGCTTTTCCTGATATATATTAATGATCTAGATCTTGGTGTGCAGGGGATAATTTCAAAGTTTGCAGATGATATGAAGCTTGGGAGTGTTATAAACTGCAAGGAGGACCTGTAGAACTTCAAAAGGACATAGACGAGTTGGTGGAGTGGGCAGATAGGTGGCAGATGAAGTTCAGTGTCGAGAAGTGTGAGGTGATGCATTTTGGTAGGAAGAACATGGACAGACAATATAAAATAAGGGGTGAAATTTTGAAGTGGGTGCAGGAACAGAAAGACCTGAGTGTGTATGTGCATAGATCTTTGAAGGTGGCAGAACAGATGGAGAGAGCAGTTAATAAAGCATCCTGGGCTTTATTAATAGTGGCACAGAGCACCAAAGCAAGGAGGTTATGCTGAATTTATGTAAGACTCCCGTTAGACCTCAGCTGGAGTACTATGTACAGTTCTGGGTGCCACATTATAGGAAGGATGTGAACACGTTGGAGAGAGTGCAGAAGAAGTTTACAACAATGCTTCCAGGGATGAGAAACTTCAGTTACAAAGATAGATTGAAGAGGTTGTGACTGTTCTCCTTAGAGAGAAAAAAACTAAGAGGAGATTTGATAGAGATGTTCAAAATCATGAGGGGCTGGACAGAGTAGATAGGGAGAAGCTTTTCCCGCTTGTAAAAGGATCCAGAACGAGAGGGCACAGATTTAAAGTGATTTGCAAAAGAAGCAAATGTGACTTGAGAAACTTTTGTCACACAATAAGTGGTTTGGGTCTGGATGCACTGCCAGGGAGTGTGGTGGAGGCAAGTTCAATTGAGGCATTCAAGAGGACATTAGATGATTATTTAAATAGGAATAATGTGCAGGGGTACGGGGAAAAGGCAGGGCAATGGCACTAGGTCATAATGCTCATTTGGAGAGCTGGTAGAGACCACAATGGGCTGAATGGCGGCCTCTTGAGCCATTGAAATTCTGAGATTCTGTGATTAATAACACTGTTGACCCCTTCCATCACCTTACTGATGATCAAGAGTAGACTGATGGGCCGGTAATTGGCGGGGTTGGATTTGTGATGCTTTTTGTGTACAGGACATATCTGAGCAATTTTCCACATTCTATAACAAAAACAGAAAATGCTGGGGAAACTCAGCAGGTCTAACGGCATCTATGTAGAGAGAAACAGAGTTAACGTTTTGAGTCCGTATGATTCTTCTTCAGAGCTCTGAAGAAGTCATATAGGCTTGAAATGTTAACTCTTGTTTCTCTCTCCACAGATGCTGTCAGACCTGCTCGAGTTTTTCCAGCATTTTCTGTTTTTGTTTCAGATTTCCAGCATCCATAGTATTTTGCAATTTTCTACATTGTTGGGTAGATGCCAGTTTGTAGCTGTACTAGAACAGCTTAGCTAGGGGTGCGGCAAGTTCTGGAGCACAAGTCTTCGGTACCATTGCCGGAATACTGTCAGGGCCCTTGGCCTTTACAGTACCATGGTACCAATAAATCATGGCAGGATCTGTATTCAGTTGGAGCCAATCCAACTTTAACAGCACTTACTGAATTGGAAAGAACCATACTCTGGAAGCATAATTTAAACCATATACCCACTTATTCAATTTTCAAATTTTCCCTCCACCTGTGGTGCCTCCTTAGAAGTTTTGAGTGACACTTCCCTCTGGAGGTGATCGCCCTGCAGAAATGCCATTTTAGTATCCATGGCCTTAAATTCCCAGAAAAATGTTGCCAAAAGAGCCAGAAAAATTTCCCAAAATTACCTTCCCTGCTGTGGGTGAGCCCACTCTAACTTCTTTATCTGCTAATCATTCTTCAAATCCCTAACCTTAGCTTTGGCCTTTTAAGTTTCATCTGGTAGGACTTTTTCTTTGCAGACCCACCTATGTTACAGTGCTGGCTGACCCCTATTTGTGACTTCTAAAGACACCCCACACACCCTCCAACTATCCAACTCCCTCTGTTTATCTCCTGTATATCTATCTCCAAGCTTGTTAGCCGTTACAAACACTTCTTGTTCATGAGGATTCCTGCTTCTGCTATGTTGTCACCGTGGTTCAGTATTCTCCACTGTATTGTATATTCTAGTCGTGCTGCGACCCCTACTTGCCCGTTGAACCGGGCTCCTGCTGTTAGATACCCTGTCTGAGGCCCTATCCACCATACGTGAACGTTTTTTCACCCGACCTACCACTGTAACTCAAGCTATGCTTCCTTATTTTCCGTTCTTGTACTTCATGCACCAAGTCCATGGCCTTCACTGCTTGTCCATCATCCCGGACATTCAGCCAATTCTTTTATTTTCCAGTATATTTTCCTGCCCGTCCCATTATTGTTGCATCCCTCCAGTTATCCGATCCTTCTGGACAATACAATACCTGGCAACCCACTTTGGGCAGCTGACTTCTGGACAAAATACCCCCTTCCTGTTTATCACAATCAGATTTTCTACTGATGTCTAACTCCTGATCCATCATATTTTGCCCCTCTGGCTGTACCCCACAAAATGAGAATGCAACGCGCATGGTGTTTCATCGCCATCTGATTATATTGGTAATATGCGCAAGTTCATAATTCATTCTCATGAACTGAGGAATAGGCTTTTATTGTTTGATTCCCATGTTGAATAATCTCAATTTTTCCTTCATATCTTATAACTCTCCCTGGGCCTTCCCATTCCCTTTGTCCACCTCTCTTATAATAAACCAAATCTCTTGAGATAAGTGCCATCTCAGATGGCCTTATGCGGTGTCACAGTGCTCCCCTAATTCTGTCTGAAACCTCGGCCTTGATTAAAGCTTTCCTGCCTGCATGCAAGGCATTTCAGAGAGCAGAAAAAATAAAGCTAATGGTAGTTCCTTCAAGAGCAGGGGAAGCGTCCGATAGCACTGAAGGCAACTTTGGAATCCTACCATACACCAAATGGTACAGACTATAACCCCAACCATTTGCAAAGAATTTTTTGCATATACTGCCTGCGCCAGCGCCGTTTGCAACTTATAATCCGGTTGGTCAGCCAGTATCTTATGCAACATTTCGTCAACTACTGCATGGTTTGTTCTCACACACACCATTGCTGAACAGGCTCTCAGCCGCATTATTCATGACTATGATATTCAGATTTTCACATGTCCCAATGTTCATCATTTGCAAATTCTCTTCTCTTCCATTATTTGTCAGGAATTTTGTTGGTGTTCCGAATCCAGCACCAACCCACTTCTCCATGATCTTGTCTACCATGGTCTGTTTGTCCTTGTCATTTATTACCATAGATATGGTGACTAGATTTAGCCTATCTACAAAGTGTAGCAAAAAAAATCCCTGATCCTTGTCCCATACTTTTAAGTCTATTGCCGCTATTTCATTAAATTCCCTGGCCATTGGCAGACTCAACAGGATGTGGCGGTGTCCTTCGATATTTAACTCATATGTCATATTGAGCCGTAACTTGCTCAATAAAGGGTGTCATATTCTTTATCAACTATTCCAGCATTTCTCAACGGAGTTTTCAATTTCTGTGATGCTGGATATACGAATTGTCTGTGTAACTTATAGATAATTCTTTTCTTGTCCACCAAACTTTTATCCCTAGAAATTAACAATATTGCTTGGACTCCCCGACGAGAATATCTTGTTTTCTCAATAGCAGGCAATAATGGTCTGATCGGATAAAATGCAGGTCTACGGCTTTCCAGGACACAATTGCTTTGTCGTTCTTCATGGCTAATTTCATCTGTGCTATTTTTTTTCAGTGGATGATTTGCTCAGTAATAAGGAGGTATCTCACTGGAGACCACATCAGTACTGATAAAGAAACTGATCGCAGCTATCCTGCATGGGGGCCCACTACTTTTCTGGAAGATGTTAGCATGTTGCCATCCAAACCTAAAACTGGTGGAGTTTCCATACTCCTTAACCTTCTGTAGATCTGCCTCCTAGACAGGCTGTTGGTAGCAATTAAGCCAATCCACTCCCCACACTGTGGAGGTTCAACCACTGTCCAACACTGGAACGGGTCTGCAACCAAAATACTCATCACTGAGTTCAAACACCCGGTGACCAACACAATTCTTTCATGGCAATCGCCATCATAAATCTCAGCATCTGAATTATCTGTTTCATGCGTTGATTCAAAAACATGATTCTTTCGCTGAGGGCAGTTCATTGCATAATGATATTTAGAATCACACCAATAAATCATTCCCTGTGCATTTCTTGGGTACAAGCGATTGCCATCACAGACCTGTTTTTTGCCACAACTCTCAAACGTGTGACTGTCTTCAGACTGCCTATCAACAACCTTGTCTTTGTACTGTCTAATATTTTGGCGATCTCGAACTTCGGTAACCGTGGAGTCTCTATCCTTCACTTTACAGCGGAGTGGCCTATATTTGATAGGAAAGTAGCTGGAAATGACTGCTTTCCCCACAGTTTTTTTCGGGCAGCAGCCATTGTCTAGGAGCGAATTTTTGCCGTGAAATTGAGCCCCCTTCAAAACCAAAAAGCCTCTTGACATGAGAAAGCCATGCAGTCATGTGATTTGAAAGTCAATACAGACTCCAGGATTTCAAGGTTAAAATTTATCCACTTCTTATGCCACATATTAAAGTCCATAATATACCCCTCCATGGACTAATTGTCTGTTTTCTTAAATCTGTCAAAGGTTGACCATACTTTATATGCTTCCAACAAACCATCTTTTTTTGTAAACCTTATCCAAAAACTGTAATAGAAGGGTTAACCCCTCTTTGGTGTCCAAGCCATCCACACCCACTTTTGAAAATACTTTACTCCTAATCTTACTTTTTGCTGGAAATGGCAAGTCCATACTTTGCTTCTTCCGGCGTAACAAGGTAGCCTGTGTCCATGTTTCAACTTCATTTTTCCATTGCTGATATGGTTTCGCCCGCACCCCGCCTGCCCCCCCCCCACCAAAATGGTGGATAGTTAAAGTCTGAGATTTTGTATCATCTTTCTGCCATTCTGTAACTGAGGTTGTCAGGAGTAGGATGCTGCCGGGAGTAGGATGCTGCTTTTTCTGAGGATGGAGACATAAAACTTACTATTCAACAACCAATCACCAGAGCTTAATGTTCATCCTCTGCTAACTATGCTAATTACAATAATTGCATGTTGAGGAAAGAATGAGTCTGAAGCCAACCTGTACATTAAGACAAGTTTATTTCCAAGCCTGGAGAGTAAAGACACAGACTTTTCCAATTCCCTACGACAACCAGTATGAACAACTTTTTACACTCTTGTAATGAAGCCCTCATACTTCCCCTATTTGGGACAGCTGCTCTTGATTACCAATGTACTCTACTGCAGCACAATTTCAACACTAACACAAATGGCCTCCTTCTGTGCTGTAACCATTCTATGACTCTTTTACCTACTTGGCACCGATCTGCCTCTCATTCTTCTTTCATTCCACTCTTGCACTGATGTCCTTTTCTTCAGCTTCGATGCCTAGTTCTTGTCGCAGTACTCAATTCCCTTGGCCTCCTTTCTCCCTCCCACTTGGCCTCCATTTGTCCCTGGCCCTTCAGTACCTCTCAGTACATGAGTGCTGTAGAAATGTCACTTAAACACTGTTCAATTCCTCTAAGGGCTACCCACTATTAGCTCAGTTCAGTTAGCCTGAATAAGGTTTGAGATTAGGTCGTCCTCTGTAGAGTAGGATTCTCTTTGTTCCAACGTTTTATTTCTTTCTTCCCACCTCCCATTAACAGATGAAACCCTGTCTGACTCCACCCAGTGTCTGAAGTCAGAGCAGCTCAATCAGGGAGATAACTTGAATATCAATTGAAATTCATTGGGAAGAGCTCAAGAGTTTCTCAGCTTTTTTTGTTGTCCTTTTCCTTCCTGCTTTTCTCCCAGTCTGGCCTGCCCAAACTGTAATCACCCCTCGTAACTGATACTCACTCACTGTTGACCATTGATACAACAGTGATGGATACCTTGTATTCCACTGGGATGGCAAGTTTGGTGTGTCTTTCCTCTGCTGGCTAGAAACGTGAGCACGAAAGAAAGAAGAAATCAGATTTATACATATAAGATAAAAACAAAAAAACTGCAGATGCTGGAAATCCAAAACAAAAACAGAATTACCTGGAAAAACTCAGCAGGTCTGGCAGCATCGGCGGAGAAGAAAAGAGTTGACGTTTCGAGTCCTCATGACCCTTCGACAGAACTTGCGTTCGAGTCCAAGAAAGAGTTGAAATATAAGCTGGTTTAAGGTGTGTGTGTGGGGGGCGGAGAGATAGAGAGACAAAGAGGTGGAGGGGGGGGGGTGTGGTTGTAGGGACAAACAAGCAGTGATAGAAGCAGATTATCAAAAGATGTCAACGACAATAGTACAATAGAACACATAGGTGTTAAAATTAAAGTTGGTGATATTATCTAAACGAATGTGCTAATTAAGAATGGATGGTAGGGCACTCAAGGTATAGCTCTAGTGGGTTTTTTTTTATATAATGGAAATAGGTGGGAAAAGGAAAATCTTTATAATTTATTGGAAAAAAAAGGGAAGGGGGAAACAGAAAGGGGGTGGGGATGGGGGAGGGAGCTTACGACCTAAAGTTGTTGAATTCAATATTCAGTCCGGAAGGCTGTAAAGTCCCTAGTCGGAAGATGAGGTGTTGTTCCTCCAGTTTGCGTTGGGCTTCACTGGAACAATGCAGCAAGCCAAGGACAGACATGTGGGCAAGAGAGCAGGGTGGAGTGTTGAAATGGCAAGCGACAGGGAGGTTTGGGTCATTCTTGCGGACAGACCGCAGGTGTTCTGCAAAGCGGTCGCCCAGTTTACGTTTGGTCTCTCCAATGTAGAGGAGACCACATTGGGAGCAACGAATGCAGTAGACTAAGTTGGGGGAAATGCAAGTGAAATGCTGCTTCACTTGAAAGGAGTGTTTGGGCCCTTGGACGGTGAGGAGAGAGGAAGTGAAGGGGCAGGTGTTGCATCTTTTGCGTGGGCATAGGGTGGTGCCATAGGAGGGGGTTGAGGAGTAGGGGGTGATGGAGGAGTGGACCAGGGTGTCCCGGAGGGAGCGATCCCTACGGAATGCCGATAAGGGGGGTGAAGGGAAGATGTGTTTGGTGATGGCATCATGCTGGAGTTGGCGGAAATGGCGGAGGATGATCCTCTGAATGCGGAGGCTGGTGGGGTGATAAGTGAGGACAAGGGGGACCCTATCATGTTTCTGGGAGGGAGGAGAAGGCGTGAAGGCGGATGCGCGGGAGATGGGCCGGACACGGTTGAGGGCCCTGTCAACGACCGTGGGTGGAAAACCTCGGTTAAGGAAGAAGGAGGACATGTCAGAGGAACTGTTTTTGAATGTAGCATCATCAGAACAGATGCGACGGAGGCGAAGGAACTGAGAGAATGGGATGGAGTCCTTACAGGAAGCGGGGTGTGAGGAGCTGTAGTCGAGATAGCTGTGGGAGTCAGTGGGTTTCTAATGGATATTGGTGGACAGTCTATCACCAAAGATTGAGACAGAGAGGTCAAGGAAGGGAAGGGAAGTGTCAGAGATGGACCACGTGAAAATGATGGAGGGGTGGAGATTGGAAGCAAAATTAATAAATTTTTCCAAGTCCTGACGAGAGCATGAAGCGGCACCGAAGTAATCATCGATGTACCGGAGAAAGAGTTGTGGAAGGGGGCCGGAGTAGGACTGCAACAAGGAATGTTCCACATACCCCATAAAGAGACAGGCATAGCTGGGGCCCATGCGGGTACCCATAGCCACACCTTTTATTTGGAGGAAGTGAGAGGAGTTGAAGGAGAAATTGTTCAGTGTGAGAACATGTTCAGCCAGACGGAGGAGAGTAGTGGTGGATGGGGATTGTTCGGGCCTCTGTTCGAGGAAGAAGCTAAGGGCCCTGTTCCTCTGACACCTTACGTCACATCAACAATTTCCAGTTCCCTGGCCCCAACCGCTTCCTCTTCACCATGGACGTCCAATCCCTCTACACCTCCATCCCCCACCAGGATGGTCTGAGGGCCCTTAGCTTCTTCCTCGAACAGAGGCCCGAACAATCCCCATCCACCACTACTCTCCTCCGTCTGGCTGAACTTGTTCTCACACTGAACAATTTCTCCTTCAACTCCTCTCACTTCCTCCAAATAAAAGGTGTGGCTATGGGTACCCGCATGGGCCCCAGCTATGCCTGTCTCTTTATGGGGTATGTGGAACATTCCTTGTTGCAGTCCTACTCCGGCCCCCTTCCACAACTCTTTCTCCGGTACATCGATGATTACTTCGGTGCCGCTTCATGCTCTCGTCAGGACTTGGAAAAATTTATTAATTTTGCTTCCAATCTCCACCCCTCCATCATTTTCACGTGGTCCATCTCTGACACTTCCCTTCCCTTCCTTGACCTCTCTGTCTCAATCTCTGGTGATAGACTGTCCACCAATATCCATTACAAACCCACTGACTCCCACAGCTATCTCGACTACAGCTCCTCACACCCCGCTTCCTGTAAGGACTCCATCCCATTCTCTCAGTTCCTTCGCCTCCGTCGCATCTGTTCCGATGATGCTACATTCAAAAACAGTTCCTCTGACATGTCCTCCTTCTTCCTTAACCGAGGTTTTCCACCCACGGTCGTTGACAGGGCCCTCAACCGTGTCCAGCCCATCTCCCGCGCATCCGCCCTCACGCCTTCTCCTCCCTCCCAGAAACATGATAGGGTCCCCCTTGTCCTCACTTATCACCCCACCAGCCTCCGCATTCAAAGGAACATCCTCCGCCATTTCCGCCAACTCCAGCATGATGCCATCACCAAACACATCTTCCCTTCACCCCCCTTATCGGCATTCCGTAGGGATCGCTCCCTCCGGGACACCCTGGTCCACTCCTCCATCACCCCCTACTCCTCAACCCCCTCCTATGGCACCACCCCATGCCCACTCAAAAGATGCAACACCTGGCCCTTCACTTCCTCTCTCCTCACCGTCCAAGGACCCAAACACTCCTTTCAAGTGAAGCAGCATTTCACTTGCATTTCCCCCAACTTAGTCTACTGCATTCGTTGCTCCCAATGTGGTCTCCTCTACATTGGAGAGACCAAACGTAAACTGGGCGACCGCTTTGCAGAACACCTGCGGTCTGTCCGCAAGAATGACCCAAACCTCCCTGTCGCTTGCCATTTCAACACTCCACCCTGCTCTCTTGCCCACATGTCTGTCCTTGGCTTGCTGCATTGTTCCAGTGAAGCCCAACGCAAACTGGAGGAACAACACCTCATCTTCCGACTAGGGACTTTACAGCCTTCCGGACTGAATATTGAATTCAACAACTTTAGGTCGTGAGCTCCCTCCCCCATCCCCACCCCCTTTCTGTTTTCCCCCTTCCCTTTTTTTTTCCGATAAATTATAAAGATTTTCCTTTTCCCACCTATTTCCATTATATAAAAAAAAACCCACTAGAGCTATACCTTGAGTGCCCTACCATCCATTCTTAATTAGCACATTCGTTTAGATAATATCACCAACTTTAATTTTAACACCTATGTGTTCTATTGTACTATTGTCGTTGACATCTTTTGATGATCTGCTTCTATCACTGCTTGTTTGTCCCTACAACCACACCCCCCCCCTCCACCTCTTTGTCTCTCTATCTCTCCGCCCCCCACACACACACCTTAAACCAGCTTATATTTCAACTCTTTCTTGGACTCGAACGCAAGTTCTGTCAAAGGGTCATGAGGACTCGAAACGTCAACTCTTTTCTTCTCCGCCGATGCTGCCAGACCTGCTGAGTTTTTCCAGGTAATTCTGTTTTTGTTTCAGATTTATACATGATGCCCAGGCTGAGAATTTCCTTGGAGCTGCTCTGCTGCCCTTTACGCGTGTGAATAGGGATTTCTTCCACATCGCCGCCAAAGTTACAGTGGCAGAGCTCCAGGAAAATTTCCAAATCTAATCCTACCTCATTTGCTATGGCATTACTGGTTGGAAAATGTTTGCTTGGCTCAGTTGGTGGTATTTGCTTCTCTGAGCTGGAAGGTTGTGGCTTTGAACTCTGTTCAAGCACTTAAACCTGTAATCCAGGTGGCATGTCGACTCTGCCTTGGCATATTCCTGGAGGTTTTACTATATGCTCTCGTGTCTCCAACTGCCCCACCTACACAATCCTGCCATTTATTGCCCAACAAACTTACCCCCACCCTGTACGGCTTTCCCGCACCATTTGGAAAGCAACCAAACTCTTAGTTGTGAACCGTTCTGAACTGTCAAATAAACTGCCTTTTTTTTTACCCCCATCTCCAAATATTCTTTATAACTAATAAACAGAAGTGTTCAAAGAAAGTGGAAAAGAAACAATTTTTTTAAAATGGCCCTTTTTTTTTTCTCCCAGTGTTGTTTATGGAAATGAACCTTCAAGTCCTGGACACTGCAGGGCAATCCTGGAAGCTTGGCAACCCTAACTTCATGTCACTGAGCATGCTGTATTTTTGAAGCTACAATCTTGAGGGTCAAACTCGTCATCAGTCCAGGATGTTCTGGGACGCTTTGTTTAAATGGTGTAGAGTTCCAGTGTATTGTTGATCTCAGACAGCCTGCCCAGCCATCTACAGAACGAGTCACTTCATTACGGTGTAACTTTATGGAAAGTGCTTGTTCAGAGACTTGCATTACATTGCGCCTTATTAATGCAAACATGAGTGGGAGAAAAGCAGTTAAAATGGATCAGAATTCTTTTCGGTTCAGATTTTAATTCCGTTTCAAAGAAGCATTGATGGTAAGGCTCAATCTTTGCGACGTCAGATCCAACTTTCTAGTATATTTCATTGCCTGTGTTTTGATCTGATGTTTCAACACCTTACTGAGCTGAGGGATAATATAATACTGATGACAGGCTGGAGGAATCTGTGCCAAACCTGAATTTTATTATTTCCAGGGTCTAAATATCTACCCTCACTGGATAGAATTTTCCTGAATTCCTGATGGTTATGATTGGAACCTGCCCAAAAAAGGTGATTTTTTAAAAAAAAAATAAATTTTTTTTTCAATTGCACCAGCCAAGAAGTCTGGCTGGTCGTTGCTCTTTCCTTGAGCTGGGACATAAAGCCCCCTGAGCTCTGTACTGCCCTGCCCGATGCTCTTAACTTGATAGGATCCGGGGATGGGGGGGAATGGGCAGAGGTAGGGAGGGGATGCTAGTCATGCAGTTTGTGTTCTCAGTATAGGAGCACTGATACCCGGCAACCAACTGCTAAGCCACCATTCAGAGGAGAGATGCCCTTAACCATGTGAACGAAGCTCGAGTTATTCATGCTAGTGGCACCCAAATATTTAATGTTTACATGAAACTTGCAGTCAGATGTCAAACATTTTAGGCCATTTTTAAAGCTGTTTTTTATGATGGGTGCCCCTGAAGGCATCTCTTCTAAGTCATTTAGTGACCATTTTAAATTGAAAACCTTTCCTCTTTGTTTCCATGACCAGAAGAAATAGTCCTTTCCTCCGTTCATCCTATAAAAACCCTTCATGATTTAAAAACCAAATCCCTGATTAAAGCTCCAGCAGCAGATAGTGGGTGTTAGCAGGTTAGGAACATACATACAAACATACGAATTAAGAACAGGTGTAGGCCATTTGGCCCCTCGAGCCTGCTGCGCTATTCAATAAGATCATTGCTGATCTGATTGTGGCCTCCACTCCATTCTGCCTATCCCCAATGACCTTTGAATTCCTTGTTAGTCAAGAATCTATCTACCTCCGCCTTAAGAATATTAAATGACCCTGCCTTCACCACTTTCTACGGAAGAGAGTTCCAAAGACTCGCGACCCTCTGAGAAAAAAAAAATCCTCCTCCTCCTCCCTGTCTTAAATGGGAGACTCCTTATTTTTAAACTATGTCCCCTAAGTCTAGTCTCTGCCACAAGGGGAAACACCCTGGCAGCATCCACCCTGTCTAGCTTCCTCTGGATCTTGTATGTTTCAATAAGATCACCTCTGATTCTTCTAAACTCCAATGGATACAGGCCCAACCTGTCCAGCCTTTCCTCAGAAGATAAACCTCCCCCCCCCCCATCCCAGGTAACAGTTAAGTGACCCTTCTCTGAACTGCTTCTAAACATTTATTTCCTTTCTTACATAAGGAGACCAAACCTATACACAGTACTCCAGACGTGGTCTCACTAATGCCCTGCACATCTGTATGAAAACATCCCCACTTTTACATTCCACCCCCCCTTGTAATAAATGACAACATTCCATTTGCCTTCCTAATCACTTGCATACTAACTTTCCTGATTCATGTACCAGGACACCCAGATCTCCCCTCTACCTCAAGAGTTCTGCAATCTCTCTCCATTTAAATAACATGCTGCTTTTCTATTCTTCCTGTCAAAGTGGACAAGTGCCACCATCAGATTTAGTAACCATACATTTGGTCCCTTAATTCCAAGTTATTGATATAACTTGTAAAAAGTTGAGGCCCCAGCACTGATCCCTGTGCCACACTACTTGTCAAATCTTGCCAACACAAAATGACCCATTTATACCTGCTGTTTGTTCCTTGTTAGCCTAGCAACCTTCTATCCGAGTTAATATGTTACTCCTTATGCCAAGAGCTGTTATTTTGCATAATAACCTTTGATGTGGCACCTTGTCAACTGCCTTCTGGAAATTGAAGTACAGCAAATTCACAGGTTCTTCTTTATCCACATTGCTTGTTAATTCCTCAAAAAACTTGAGTTAATTAGTCAAACATGATTTCCCTTTCACAAAACCATGTTACTCTTCCTGATTGGATTGAGATTTTCTAAGTGCCCTGCTATAAAATCCTTAATAATAGATCCCAGCAATTTCCCTATGACAAATGTTAAGCTAACTGACCTGTAGTTTCCTGCTTTCTGTTTCCCTCCTTGAAAAGAGGAGTCATATTCGCTATTTTCCAATCTGATGGGATTTTTCCAGAATATAGGGAATTTTGAAAAATTGAAACCAATGCATCTATCTCAGCATCACTTCTTTTAAGACTCGAGCCTGAAGGGATGAAGTCCATCGGCACCTGGGGACTTGTCAGCTTTTAGTTCTAATGATTTTCTTAATATCCTTTCCCTGATAATTGTATTTGCTTTAAGTTCCTCCTGTTCACCCCTTGATTCACAGTTATTTCTGGGATATTATTTGTATCCTCTACATTGAAGGCAGATGCAAAATATCTGTCAATTCATCTGCCATTTCCTTATTTTCCATTATTAATTCCCCATTCTCACTCTCTGGAGGACCGATGCTCACTTTGCTCCCTTTTTAAAAAAAAAACCTGTAGGAACTCTTACTATCTTTTTATAGTTCTCGCTAGCTTTCTCTCTCACTCTAATTTCTCCCTCCTTATTAACCTTTTAGCCATTCTTTGCTCTTTATATTCAGTCCAATCTTCTGACCTGCCTCTCATCTTTGTGGAATTATACGCTTTTTCTTTCAATTTCATACTATCATTAGCTTCCTTTTAGCCATAGATAGTGCATCCTTCTTTCTTTCTCACTGGAATATATCTTTTCTGAGTATTCTGAAATAACTCCTTAAATGTCTGCCGCTGCATCTCTACTGATCTATCGCTTAACCTATTTTTCCAGTTCATTTTAGCCAGCTCTGTCTTCATGCCCTCAGTTTAAAATACTAGTCCCATTGCACATTACCAGATCCAGTATAGCCTGCTCTTTGGTTGGTGCTAGAACGTGCTGCTCTAGAACAATCCTGAAAACACTCTAAAGAACTCATTATCCAGGCTATCTTTGCCAATCTGATTCGTCCAATCTATATGTAGATTGAAATCACTCATGATTATCACCGTACCTTTATCACAGGCCCCCATTATCTCTTCCTGTTTACCCCTTCCTACGGTGTGGTTACTGTTAGGCCACTATAAACCACTCCCACAGTGACTTCTTATCTTCACTATTTCCCCTCTCTATCCGAACTGATTCTACATCTTGATCCCCAGAACTAAGGCCATCTCTGTCTATTGTACCAAAGTTTTTTTTATTCATTCATGGGATGTGAGCTTCGCTGGCTGTGCCAGCAATTTATTGCCCATCCCTAGTTGCCTTTGAAAAAGTGGTGGTGAGCTGTCTTCTTGAACTGCTGCAGTCCATGTGGTGTGGGTACACCCACAGTGCTGTTAGGAAGGGAGTTCCAGGATTTTGACCCAGCGACAGTGAAGGAATGGTGATGTATTTCCAAGTCAGGATGGTGAGTGACTTGGGGGGGGAACTTCTAAGTGGTAGTTTTTCCATCTATCTGCTGCCCTTGTCCTTCTAGATGGCAGTGGTCGTAGGCTTGGAAGGTGCTGTTGAAGGAGAACTAGTCTGTGAGACAGCTTTCCTAATTTTGGCACTAGTCCCCAGATATTAGTAAGGAGGACTTGCAGGATAGGGCTGAGATTGCCTGGGTCGATGCCGGATCTGTCCGGTTTCATTCCTTTTTTGTGACTTTGTCGCGGTTTGTTACAACTGACTGGCTTGCTTGGCCATTTCAGAGGACATTTAAGAGTCAACCTCATTGCTGTGTTGGGAGGTGGGGGTTGGGGGGGGCGGGAGTCTGGAGCCAGGCCTGGTCTGCCTACAGGTAAACATTTAACTTATAGGCAACCCAAAAATTGCTGTGTCAGGTCAATGATTGTTAATTAGACTTGTCCTTGCCTATTTAACGTCAATGATATTTTGTCCTTCAAGTGCTGATTTGAGTAAACAGGGCAAGCCAATTGTGTATTCCCCCCCCTCCAGGTACAGAAGGACATTAGCGAACCCGATTTTTACAACAATCGACAATGGTTTCATGGTCATCATTTAGACTTTAAATTCCAGATTTTTAAAACGTTCAAATTCCATCGCCTGCTGTGGCAGGATTCAAACCATTACCCAGAGCATTACCCTGGTTTGCTGGATCACTAGTCCAGCGAAAATACCACTACGCCATCACCTCCCCATAAGTCATCCTTAATTAACAGTATTACCTAGGGAGGACAGGAAGGTTACTTGTGAATTCGACCTCATCTGACATCCACACATACATTTCCAATCCAGCAAGAGTTACTACATAGCTATTAGGAATAGGATAAAAAATATTGGAAGTACTTGGGAGATCAGGCAGCATTTGTGGAGAGTGAAGTATTTAATGTTTCAGGTTGATGACTTTTAGCTAAAATGGCTTGAAACGTTAACTTTCTTTCTGTCCACAGATGCTGCCAGATCTGCTGAGCGTTTCCAGCATTTTCTGCCTTTATTTCAGATTTACAGCATCTGAAGTATTTTATTTCTCCATCACGATTGGGAACCCTGGCTGATATTGTTTCTCCCCCGACCCTCTCTCAATCCAGGGGAACAATTCTAACACATCTGTTTCATGTCCAGCCTCACATCACCAAACTACCAACAGGCTGAGATTATTCTGGTTTTGTAGCAGAAATCTATAGTGGCTTTTATCATTCAAAAGCTAAGAAACTTGTGCATTTATGACAATGCAGCTTGTTAGGCATTGCTGCATTTAACTCTGCGAGGTTCTAAATTTGCTGTCTTTTGAACACAAAAAGTCATGTCATGCAAGTGATATTGATCCTTTGAGCACTGAAGCTGTCGAAAAGTACATGCTTGTACCCTGTAACAACATCTGGAATGCTTTCTGTAAACTTGCCAAGGTTACAAAGAAGAGCACTGTAAGAATATACAGAAGCACATAGCATTTCTTAATTAACGTCATTCCAGGATTGAGCTTTCGTGAATATAATCTTTTAAAATAAGTTCCCTCTTTATTGTAAAAACAAAAAAACTGCGGACGCTGGAAATCCAAAACAAAAACAGAATTAGCTGGGAAAACTCAGCAGGTCCGGCAGCGTCGGCGGAGAAGAAAAGAGTTGACCTTTCGAGTCCTCGTGACCCTTCGACAGAACTTGAGCTCGAGTCCAAGAAAGAGTTGGGGGCAACTCTTTCTTGGACTTGAACTCAAGTTCCCTCTTTATTATGTTGCGCAATAGTCATATATGAACTCCAATGGCACTGTTATTGCTAACTCTACCCTTTTAACGGGAAATTGTTTATAGTTAAACACTGGTTTTTATGCTCAAGCCTTACTTCAAAATGAGAAGTCTTAAGTGAAACCTGCATTGAAAGTGTTTCCCTCACCCCCTACCTGGAAATGCCATTTCCAAGGCATGGTTCTGAAACATGATTCTCCAGCTCATCTCAGGCAGGCGGGATTCATTATAAGATCAGAAGAGCTACTTTTATGTGCTGAAAAAACATTGTCAGAATTTTAAGGATTCCCTCTGGGGCTTGCAATTTCTGTTATTCATGCAGTCAATTTCCTACCAGCTCAAAAAACAATGAGGCTGATGGTGTGTTTGGGTCAAACAGTAACTCCACATCCATTAATTTCTAAACAGCTTCATTTGGATGGTAGATCGTTGTTGAATAATGATTTCTTGTGCAGCCAGTAATGAGCTATCTTAAGTTACTTACACTGACCAAGGGGCTGTTAAAAAATCAAGAGCTTGGAAGTGAATTAAATACTGCATGAATGAATTTTACCGAAGCTATTTCTGAAAAATGAATGAGTGCTGGAGATATGAATAAAGTGGACCTGAAAGAGATTTAGTCAGTCTGTCTTTTGTTTTTCTTGAACAACTTAATGGTTCAAATATTGCTATCAAAATAACGTAAAGCTCAGTATTTTATCTCCAAACCCCATAACATCAGGTGAGAGTAGATTTGCGATTGAACACAGAAATGCAAAAGTTGCTGCCGGAGATGTTGCTACCACTCCGCCATCAGCTTTGCAAAATCAGCATTTTGCTCTCTGGCTCCTCATTCCATGCATTGACTGGTGTGAAGCTACTCGCTTGCATTGTAGTTAGTAAAAATGGCTTGTCCATTTCAGCCTAAGTGCCCTTCTAACAGCAAGATACGTGCAAATTATTGATGGAGAACATTTCTGGCACTAAAAATTAACAATTGCAATTGTGGAATCTCATTCCTTTCAGCTTTTAATTGTTGAGATTTTTTTAAAGTTTGAAATTAAGTTTTTTTTTGACTTTAGCTTTGTCACTTCTCTCTGACTCTTAATCAAATCTTTCTTTCCCTCTGTTTCTCTTTTTGTACTGATTTGACAATGATTGAATTCACCATTCTAGTTTACACTCCTTTTTTCAGGCCTTGTACTATTAATTTCATAATCCTTCAATCTGGTGAAGGAGATACACAATTGGCTTGCCCTGTTTACTCAGATCCCATATGACCTGTAGAGGGCCATCTCCCACTTGCAGCACTTGAAGGATAAAATATCATTGACGTTAAATGGGCCAGGACATGTCTAATTAACAGCAGACACCGTTCATTGACCTGACACAGCAATTTTGGGTTGGTGACTGCCTATAAGTTAAATGTTTGCCTTGGTTCCTCAGATTTCGTGGTGAATGAGTAATTTCTAATGCTACCTTTCAAAAGCATTTTATAACCTTGTCTGTCATTTATCTATAATGGATAGAGTATTTTTCATCTTTTTAAAATATTAACATTAAATTTCAAATTCAAGTGAAGCAACTCGTTTTAGATTAAGAAGCCAAGGTGCAAGGCCAACAGTTGAATACAGTCAGAGAGGAGACTAGATAAATCAGGGAGTGGTGCTGAGGTGACCTCAAGCAGTTTATGTTTTCATATATGATGGAAGGAAGTGTTCCACTTGGGAGCACTTGATGGTAACAAAGCTTTTCTCCTCCCACACCCCTCACCCTCCCCCCTGTCAAAAGCAGATGCTATTGTATCTGCCAAAAGACAAATTGTTGTATCAGCAGCATTATCATAGCACTAAAGCCTGCTACTTTTTTTTGGCCTTCCCTTTCAGATGAAGAAACAGTTGGGTGACAACGAATCAATTACGCAAGATGTGGTGGGGAATGCCCATGTAGAGAACTATGCCTACAAAATGTTCCTATATGCTGATACTGAAGATCGCGCAGGAAGATTTCACAAGTAAGTCTACCAATATGCTTTCTTAAAGAGGAAAATAGCATGACACAGCAAGTGGTACAATATTTTAGTGACCTGGCATAGCCAGCTGAAGCTTTCCATCCAAGACTTGTAAAGTCACTGCCCGTAGATTTGTGCATTGCCAAAGATGTTATGAAAAATGATGGGTCTAAAGTTTGTGTAGCCGAGTGAGCAAAAGGGAATGTCTGGTCACCAGAATTCATTTGAAATTAAAAGATGTGTTGTTCTTCTATCAGGTGAGTGCCATCAATGGCAGATGTTGAGCCCTCTCCCTGTCAGGGACACGTATAAATAACAAGGAGGAAACGTCTGGAGTTCTCAAAGACCCAGATTGCAAGGAGTCTTTCCGTCTGATGGATTTAACGGCCCCTCGATCAGTCATTGTAGGAAATGGCGTAACCGTGCAGTTATGGAGGTGCCGAAAGCTCTGTCGATTACAGAGCCACATGATGTGTGCGATGTACCATCTGCACATTGTCCCCACAATCTCAAAGGGAGAACAATGTCACAAGGGAAGTAATTATACTTTGAATTGGGAGGGCAGCACTGAGAGGAGATCATTGGAGCCACATCCTGAGAAGAAGAAGGTAAAAGGCCAGAAGAACTGTTTTGCATTGCACTTTTGTAAGAAAGCTGATGTTTCCTCACCAATAGTCTCCAAGAGCCATGTGCTAGCTCTTGGCCCAGATGATAGGTTGGTGGATGAACGACTTGATCCACGGTTAAAACTTTATCAGCGATGCTGTGAAACCATCTATTAGGTAGTATCTGAGAGGGCTTCAGGATTGCTGTCCCTTCAGTGTTGGTACCCTGTACGGTGTTGAAGTCAGGACTGAGAACTTGGGAGTGTGTCCAGCCCTACTGCTGCAGCAGTGCATTATTCTGTGAGAATGCTGCATCACTAGCATTAACAATGCTTTAGTAATTTTTTTTTGCGTTGTTGATTTTTGGAGAGAAAGAATGGATGTTTCTTATTTGTGTATGAAACGCTTTGGGATATTTGATTGTCACGCATAAGTTGCATGTTGCTGAAACCAGTAGAACTAGACTTTCATTGAATTTGGATTTTTAAAAGAAAAGGGCCTCTTTTACCTTTAAAATGGTGAATGCTAGTCAACTGAGTCAACCTGTGTTGCTTGACTTCTAATGCTGCACTCTGTGGTTGGTAGAATGAGGATGACTACTTGCATTTATGTTACACTTCGAACACAGAAAACACCCAAAGTGCCTTATGTGAACAGGGAGAAGTGAGGGCAGGGAGAAAATAACTTAAAGGAATTAAGGTGCACGCATGAACCATGTTGTGAGAGTTGGGAAAGAATAGAATAGATGGGTGTTGGGGAGGTGTTAAAGTTGGGAGAGAAAAGTGGAAGGGCAGTGAAGCTTAGAGAGAGAATTTCAGAGAGAAGGGTCAAAATGACCAAAGGACCTGCCACCATAGTGAGGTGCAAAAGGTGTGAGTGATGCACAAAAGACAACAGTGGGTGGACAGAAGGGTATTTCAGGGGAAAACAAGGCTGGACTGAAGATGTTTAAAAGATTAAGCTAAGGATTTTAAACTGAATACATTGGGGGAGTGGGAGTGATGAGTTGCTATACTTGCACAGCCTTGCTAAAGAATTTATAAGGGCCACACACTTATCAAAAAAAAAATCGCCTTGGCACTCCAAAATAAAGAGTATTGTCTGGGCACTAAGATCTCACATTGGATTTTTTTAATAAAGTATATATATATATATATATATATTCTCATGGCTAATTTCTAAGGTTTTAGAAAACTGAACAAAGACCTTTTAAAATGGCTGAAGCTATGTCTATCCGTGACCCTTGAACAAAAGGAGTTAGCATGGCAGTACTGCAGAAACTTGCAACTCGTTACCTCTGAAGAGACACTAATGATCCCTGTGGGCTGCAGAGACCAAATTCAAAGAGAACTATACAAAGGCTATCTGCATTCCATAAGCCAGACCTGGCCAACCAGAGCTTATTTGTCTGTTAGGACCCTGCAACCTCCCTTTCAAGTCTTAATGGTTGGAACATTTAACAACCTCAGGAACCCAGACAAACCAATATACACCATTTGTCAAAGCCAGAGTGGAGAGGTGGGAGTCATGTGACATGAACCCCTAGCTGGTGAACCTAGTTGTATTTCCTTGCTGTACTGAAAACTCAGCCTGCCATTTCACAATCTACAAGCAGCAGCACAGAAAAGGGTCTGTGTCCAGATTGAATATATCTCCCCACCTTCACTATTTCTACTGGAACTTCTGTATCATCACCTACAAGACTGGTTCATCTCCTCATGTGACACCAACTCCAGTGGAAGAGTGGAATTGACTTCACATGAGCATTGGTTTCAGTCTGCCAACCTCTGGGAAGGAATGCCTCTGTGGATTTGATTCTAGGCTTTGGACTCGCATAAAACAATAATCCCCCCCCCCCCCCCCACCCCGACCCCGTCAAACATTTTGAGTGTGTAGAAATAAACCCCCTTAATTCATCGTATTAGGAGTTTGCTGTGGCCCTATTAATAGAAATTGGATCACACCAAAACCAAGGGACTGGGAAATAATCCATTGCTTATAAAAGGGGAGCAAATCAAAAACACCTTTCTGTTAATGAATGGGTGGTGAGAGGAGAAATCAGAGGCTGTTTAAATTAACCCCTCCCCCCTCACCCCCCTCCTCTCTGTAACAGTGTGGTTGATTTTTAAAGTACGTTCAGTTTCAGCAGTGACTCCCAATTTTTCACATTCTGATGAAGGGTTATGCCAGAACTGTTAACCTATCTTGCGAGGCAAAATGCCTCGGGTTTCCTCTGGGTTGCTGCAGCAGCCTCCAGGTGATTAATCTTTAATTCCAGCCTAGGATAACCTAAGAAGGTCGATAACCCTAACTCTAACCCGCACCACGGCTGACATATAATGCAAATTCTAAGATACTGCAAGCTTTTTCATGGTGGGAATCTTCCTTCACCTGCACGGGTCCCCCTGACCAAAATCCCATCCCCCTATATTACATTTTTCCAGATTCTGTCAAGCATTACCTGAATTGGAGAACTGAAGCTCAGGGAACAGGGCCTGGTTTATCCTGTGCTTGGCCAGGCAGCAATGTTTATGAATTTACCCACCTGGCAGCCAGCACTGGAGTGCTGGAATGCAGAACCAGAGAGAGCGATGGCTGTGCTTGTGTAGGGTTACGCACACCCAAACAAGTCCTGTTCGACTGATGCTGGAATTCCATAACTTGACTCAAGGAACAGGAACTGTGAACAAAATGGTGCATTCATACTCAGATGGATCAGTGGGGAAGCTACAGATTTGTTAGGGATGCCCTCCCAACCTCCTGTGGTTATAGAATGGAGGCAATGTGTGGTTGGTGTGATGTCTGCCTTTAATGGAGGTATTTTCTTGGGCTGTGGAAGATTCTCCAAAATGTCTAACTTGACATTGAGATGCGAGGGTATCTGAGTTAATAAGCACAGTACACATTTTTATCAGCAAGTTGTGTTCCTTGGCTCCTCCAACCTGTGATAACTATAACCAAGCTTCTAAATTGTACATTGATTTACTCACTTTTTATGGTTCCTTGTGTAATTTAAAGGGGAGGAAGGAGAAAAAAATGCCTGTTTCTTTGAGTGTGGATAACGAATTCTAGAGTGCATAAATTAGTGAGAGGGGCTGAAAGGCAGGAGAAAGAAATGTTCACTTCTTTATGGCCCTCACACAGGCCAAGTTTCCCAGCAAGTAAATATCCCTAAGAAAGGGACATTTGAAACTACTTTAATTTCTGGGGTTTCTAATAATCTTAACAAGACCTCCAATTAACTAGTCGCTCAAAATGAGCTCACTTTCATCCAGGAGAATAATAAAGTCATAGTTCATGCTCTTGAATTCTGATCTTCCATCCCTGTTCTGTTATAATTGCAGAGACAGTTAATGGGAGACTTAGTAGAGGAGTTAAAAATTATGAAGTTTTTACAGAATAAGGGGAATCTTTCTCGAGTGGTGTGAGGGATAGTTTTAAGATAACTGACATAAGGTCCATGAGAATTTAATTTTAGACGGCAAGTTCTGATCTGGAATGCATTCCCTGAATATTATGACACAGCAGTTGATAAAGCTGAGTTATTTAAAAATCCCGGAGGGAAAAGTTAAACAACTGTCATAACCTTTATTTTAAGTGGTGTGTTTGAGATGCAGTTCTAAATTCAGGAATTAGGCCACCAGTTCTCAAGAAGTTTTTATATTAAACTAAATGAAACATGTTCTTAAGTTACAACACACTGAATACATACACATGGCTACAAATTACTACTATCATAGCTTATAACAAATTCTCAAACTAATCTCTACTAAGGCAACAACAACCCATAGACTTTAAGCAGACACCAAGCAAAGCTTTTTCACCTTACAAATTCAAAATGAGGTTCCTTTCACTTTGGTTCCTTTGCAGATACAGTGGTAGGCTTAAGGCTTTTTATGTTACATGCCTCTGCCCTGCACACACAAAACTGCAGTCCGTTATATCCAGCACAGCTTACTGAATGTAAATTTTCATTGTATCACCAGCCCTTTGAACTCCACCTCTCCTAACAATAAAACCCCTTTCATAGCATCAAATTTTATAAGTAATATAAACATATTGCTTGGTCGCTGCTAGATTGGTGCCAGATTTCACTCCCCTTCTTGAATGCTCTATTCAAAAAAATGCAAATGCACTTTACCCCTCTTACATCTCAAAACTAGCATACATCAAAGTACTTAGGCTAGCTAGCTTTAATCCAGTTAAGACACACCCACAAAACAAACCTCTATTTTAAAAGAAAAATAATTTCCATAATATACATTGAAAGCTTCATGACATGAAAGAATGATGAAGCAAATTTAACAGTAGCTTTCAAAGGGAATTAGATATATACTTGAAAACTAAACATTTGCAGTGCTATTGAGAAAGAACAGGCAGTGGGACGAATTGTATAGCTCTCTCAAGACCCAGTACAGGCATGATGAGCTGAATGGCTACCTCCAACAATATAAAATTCTATAAATCTGTGAATGGCAGCTCCTTACTGCAGTAGGGAAATGGGGTGTAAGGTAAACAAGGAGTCACAGTGACCTCCTGAGATCTAACTCTGAAGTTGCAGCTGTCTCTTCTGACTGCAGAATGCAGATTAAACAGCGCCCACCCTCCACTCCCCATTTTTCTGCACATTGAGTGTGTACAGTGTGTCAAAGTTGTGCACTATGGAATGCAGAAGACCACCTCTTCAATCGAAGTGCAGTTTTAGTTGGGATATTGTAACAGAGTGCCACAAGGGAAGAGATTCGGGATTGTCTTGTAGTAAGTTTGTGATCTGGTGGCAAGTGGCAGCAAGCACTAAAGAATCCACTGTCCAGGCTTGATGAATCTAAGGAAGCTTTTTGATTGCCCCAAGAAAGAAGAGGTACAGAGAGAGAGAGACACACACACACACACACACACACACACACACACACACACACACACACACACACACACGCACACACACCTTTTTACAAACGGTAAGATTGGACCACATGGAAAATACACAAATAGAACTGAACTCTCTACTTGCAACACAGTCTAATGTCCTTATCACGTGTTGAATAGTTGGGCTGCCTGACCACCTGAATGATGCCTTTTATACCTTCACACAGACAAAATCATAACATTATACAGCATGCAAGGGGCCATTTGGTCCATCGTACCTGGCCAGCTCTTCGAAAGATTTATCCAACTAGTCTTATACCCAAAACAAAAACAGAATTACCTGGAAAAACTCAGCAGGTCTGGCAGCATCGGCGGAGAAGAAAAGAGTTGACGTTTCGAGTCCTCATGACCCTTCGACAGAACTTGAGTTCGAGTCCAAGAAATAGTTGAAATATAAGCTGATTTAAGGTGTGTGTGTGGGGGGCAGAGAGATAGAGAGAGAGAGGTGGGGGGGGTGGTGTGGGTTGTAGGGACAAACAAGCAGTGATAGAAGCAGCTCATCAAAAGATGTCAACGACAATAGTACAATAGAACACATAGGTGTTAAAGTTAAAGTTGGTGATATTATCTAAACGAATGTGCTAATTAAGAATGGATGGTAGGGTACTCAAGGTATAGCTCTAGTGGGGTTTTTTTTTTATATAATGGAAATAGGTGGGAAAAGGAAAATCTTTATAATTTATTGGAAAAAAAAAGGGAAGGGGGAAAACAGAAAGGGGGTGGGGATGGGGGAGGGAGCTCACGACCTAAAGTTGTTGAATTCAATATTCAGTCCGGAAGGCTGTAAAGTCCCTAGTCGGAAGATGAGGTGTTGTTCCTCCAGTTTACGTTGGGCTTCACTGGAACAATGCAGCAAGCCAAGGACAGACATGTGGGCAAGAGAGCAGGGTGGAGTGTTAAAATGGCAAGCGACAGGGAGGTTTGGGTCATTCTTGCGGACAGACCGCAGGTGTTCTGCAAAGCGGTCGCCCAGTTTACGTTTGGTCTCTCCAATGTAGAGGAGACCACATTTGGGAGCAACGAATGCAGTAGACTAAGCTGGGGGAAATGCAAGTGAAATGCTGCTTCACTTGAAAGGAGTGTTTGGGTCCTTGGACGGTGAGGAGAGAGGAAGTGAAGGGGCAGGTGTTGCATCTTTTGCGTGGGCATGGGGTGGTGCCATAGGAGGGGGTTGAGGAGTAGGGGGTGATGGAGGAGTGGACCAGGGTGTCCCGAAGGGAGCGATCCCTACGGAATGCCGATAAGGGGGGTGAAGGGAAGATGTGTTTGGTGATGGCATCATGCTGGAGTTGGCGGAAATGGCGGAGGATGATCCTTTGAATCCCAGTCCCTTCCCACCTACATCCGTGATTCCTCTGACACCTTACGTCACATCAACAATTTCCAGTTCCCTGGCCCCAACCGCTTCCTCTTCACCATGGACGTCCAATCCCTCTACACCTCCATCCCCCACCAGGATGGTCTGAGGGCCCTTAGCTTCTTCCTCGAACAGAGGCCCGAACAATCCCCATCCACCACTACTCTCCTCCGTCTGGCTGAACTTGTTCTCACTCTGAACAATTTCTCCTTCAACTCCTCTCACTTCCTCCAAATAAAAGGTGTGGCTATGGGTACCCGCATGGGCCCCAGCTATGCCTGTCTCTTTATGGGGTATGTGGAACATTCCTTGTTGCAGTCCTACTCCGGCCCCCTTCCACAACTCTTTCTCCGGTACATCGATGATTACTTCGGTGCCGCTTCATGCTCTCGTGGGAACTTGGAAAAATTTATTAATTTTGCTTCCAATCTCCACCCCACCATCATTTTCACGTGGTCCATCTCTGACACTTCCCTTCCCTTCCTTGACCTCTCTGTCTCAATCTCTGGTGATAGACTGTCCACCCAATATCCATTACAAACCCACCGACTCCCACAGCTATCTCGACTACAGCTCCTCACACCCCGCTTCCTGTAAGGACTCCATCCCATTCTCTCAGTTCCTTCGCCTCCGTCGCATCTGTTCCGATGATGCTACATTCAAAAACAGTTCCTCTGACATGTCCTCCTTCTTCCTTAACCGAGGTTTTCCACCCACGGTCGTTGACAGGGCCCTCAACCGTGTCCGGCCCATCTCCCGCGCATCCGCCCTCACGCCTTCTCCTCCCTCCCAGAAACATGATAGGGTCCCCCTTGTCCTCACTTATCACCCCACCAGCCTCCGCATTCAAAGGATCATCCTCCGCCATTTCCGCCAACTCCAGCATGATGCCACCAGCAAACACATCTTCCCTTCACCCCCCTTATCGGCATTCCGTAGGGATCGCTCCCTCCGGGACACCCTGGTCCACTCCTCCATCACCCCCTACTCCTCAACCCCCTCCTATGGCACCACCCCATGCCCACGCAAAAGATGCAACACCTGCCCCTTCACTTCCTCTCTCCTCACCGTCCAAGGACCCAAACACTCCTTTCAAGTGAAGCAGCATTTCACTTGCATTTCCCCCAACTTAGTCTACTGCATTCGTTGCTCCCAATGTGGTCTCCTCTACATTGGAGAGACCAAACGTAAACTGGGCGACCACTTTGCAGAACACCTGCGGTCTGTCCGCAAGAATGACCCAAACCTCCCTGTCGCTTGCCATTTTAACACTCCACCCTGCTCTCTTGCCCACATGTCTGTCCTTGGCTTGCTGCATTGTTCCAGTGAAGCCCAACGTAAACTGGAGGAACAACACCTCATCTTCCGACTAGGGACTTTACAGCCTTCCGGACTGAATATTGAATTCAACAACTTTAGGTTGTGAGCTCCCTCCCCCATCCCCACCCCCTTTCTGTTTTCCCCCTTCCCTTTTTTTTTCCAATAAATTATAAAGATTTTCCTTTTTCCACCTATTTCCATTATATAAAAAAAAAACCCCCACTAGAGCTATACCTTGAGTGCCCTACCATCCATTCTTAATTAGCACATTCGTTTAGATAACATCACCAACTTTAACTTTAACACCTATGTGTTCTATTGTACTATTGTCGTTGACATCTTTTGATGATCTGCTTCTATCACTGCTTGTTTGTCCCTACAACCACACCTCCCCCCCCCCCCCCCCACAACCTCTCTCTCTCTATCTCTCCGCCCCCCACACACACACCTTAAACCAGCTTATATTTCAACTCTTTCTTGGACTCGACCTCAAGTTCTGTCGAAGGGTCATGAGGACTCGAAACGTCAACTCTTTTCTTCTCCGCCGATGCTGCCAGACCTGCTGAGTTTTTCCAGGTAATTCTTTTTTTGTTTTGGATTTCCAGCATCCGCAGTTTGTTTGTTTTTTTTTTTGTTTTTATTTTTAGTCTTATTCCCACTCTTTTCCAAGGTCCTGCAAATATTTCCTTTTCAAGTATAATTTCCACTCTATAATCCAAATTGGATGCACCTATGCAGATAATTTCAAATATAAATATCTTTATTTTGCATGTAAACTGTTTTTACAAAACAGAAGTGACACGCTAGCTAAAATGAGTACAACTAGACCACTGTGACATAAAACAAGAACTAACCTTCATTTATATGACTAGGCCCCTTGGGAAGGATCCAGTGTGTTTTTGCATCAAATTAACCTTTTGAAAGTAGATGAGTGAGGCTCTTTGCACTCAGCAGGATCCTGCAATGCGATGTAAGATTGATCGATCTGTTTCTGGTGCTGTTTGGTGACGGGAGGAACATTAGGAGAACTACTGTCCTCCTTTAAATTATGTCTGAATCTTTACAATCATCAGGACCTCAGTTTAATGTCTCTTCTGCTGGATAGCACCTCCAGCAACGCAGTACCCCCTCAGCAATATACTGAGGTGTCAGACTCAATTATGAGCGCATTTCTATTCTGGGGTTTGACTCCACACTGTTCTGGTGCAGAGGTTAGACTGCCAGCTGAGACAACTGGTACTACTCTTAAAGAGAATGCCAGGGCAGCAGGCAGGGACATGACATGTGTTTGAGCCACTGTAGATTTGCCAATCACAGCTGATTAATCTCCATAGTGTCAATAGCTCCGAATCTAGTTAACTTGATGTTTGTTCTGTCCTGACAAATTTTCAAAGGCTTTAGGCATCAAACTCCATTACATTGCTGCAAATGGCAGCTCAAGCTAAGTATAGTGTAAGCAAGGCAACAGACTCCATTTTATACCAGGCAGCTCAAAGGTGTCTGAAAAAAGATCAAAAACAATATCCAATTGTTATGTGTCCCAAAACTGTTACAGTGATGGTCAGGAAAATCTGTTCTGGAAAACCAACTCTGGCACTCATTTCCTTTTTAAAAGTATAAATTATGTTGCATGTTAACCTACCAAAATAAGTAAGTTACTATGTTTGTGGTACCCCAGACTTCTGTTTCTCCTGCCTGTAATCATTGGTTATTGTGTTTTCTGTTCTTCTAAACTGTTCGTAATACAGGACCTTATCAGCCCCAGAAGATAGGGAGTAAATGACAAGGGACAACTAATTGAGAGATTGAGTTGCTTTTAGTGCCTTCAAATCAACCCCTATTGTGATTAACCCACTGGTTTAGTAATATTCTTTTAGGAGAATAAGCTGCCAACCCACCAGCCTGATTTGGTTTGGCCCACATGTGACTCCAATCTGTGGTCAACTTTCAGTGGCAAGGTATGGCCTTACTAGTGTTTCCCACATCCTAAAAACAGACGAAAGAAACTTTAGTGTTTAGGGTTCCACTTAAAATTGGTGCATGGCTGCATAACCAGTAACCTAACAGTGAGACCTTGTATACATGTGGTTTATGTTCACTGCATAAGTTCTTGTTGAACGGCTGATCTGTGTTATTTTTCATTTATTTTCCAAGAACACATGCAGGTAAAATCTTAACCAACAAGCGTAAGGAATTTGAGCCAACTTTAATGTTTGAGGATGTCAGCCATATTTGTGTTGAAGAAATAAGTGACTTCGGATTGCATTGAAAGTTTATTTCTCAGTTTGGGTTTAAAGCCTATTCCTGTCAGTTTGAAGTAATACTTTGTGTTCCACAGAAACATGATCAAATCATTCTACACCGCAAGCTTGTTATACGACGTCCTTACTGTATTCGGGGAGCTCACTGAAGAGGTAAGATTAGCATGTGGTTACTTCATCCGTTGCCTGCTGTGATTTAAAGTTGGATTTTGCATCATAACTAACAATATAGTGTGGTATGCCTAACTAGGAAGCTGGGATTTGAATCATAAGCTCAAAGGTTGTTTGTATTTAAAGAGTTGAATTTATATAGTGCCATCCATGTTCTTGGGACATTCCAAAGCACTTATTTTATTTTTTTTTATTCATTCATGGGATGTGGACTTCGCTGACTGGGCCCAGCATTTATTGCCCATCCCCAGTTGCCCTTCAGAAAGTGGTAGTGAGCTGCCTTCTTGAACCGCTGCTGTCCATGTGGTGTAGGTACACCCACAGTGCTGTTAGGAAGGGAGTTCCAGGATTTTGACCCAGCGACAGAGAAGGAATGGCGATACATTTCCAAGTCAGGATGGTGAGTGACTTGGAGGGGAACCTCCAGGTGGTGGTGTTCCCATCTGTCTGCTGCCCTTGTCCTTCTAGGTGGTAGTGGTCATGGGTTTGAAGGTGCTGTATGAGGAGGCTTGGTGAATTCCTGCAGTGCACCTTGTAGACGGTACACACTGCTACTACTGTGCGTCAGTGGTAAAGGGAGTGAATGTTTGTGGACGTGGTGCCAATCAAGTGAGCTGCTTTGTCCTGAACGATGTCAAGCTTCTTGAGTGTTGTGGGATCTGCACTCCCCCAAGCTAGTGGGGAGTATTCCATCACAATCTTGACTTGCGCCTTGTAGATGGTGACAAGCTTTGGGGTGTCAGGAGGTGAGTTACTTGTTGCAGGATTCTGAGCCTCTGACCTGCTCTTGTAGCCACAGTATTTATATGGCTAGTCCAGTTCAGTTTCTGGTCAATGGCAGCCCCCAGGATGTTGATAGTGGTCGGTTTCAGTGATAGCAATGCCATTGAACATCAAAGGATGATGGTTAGATTCTGTCTTGTTGGAGATGGTCATTGCCTGGCACTTGTGTGAAGCAAATGTTACTTGCCACTTGTCAATCCAAGCCTGAATATTGTCCAGGTTTTGCTGCATTTGGACATGGACTGTTTCAGTATCTGAGGAGTTGCGAATGGTGCTGAACATTGTGCAATCATCAGCGAACAACCCTACTTCTGACCTTATGATGGAAGGAAGGTCACTGATGAAGCAGCTGAAGATGGTTGGGCCGAGGACACTACCCTGAGGAAGTCCTGCAGTGATGCCCTGGAGCTAAGACGACTGACCTGCAACAACCACAACCAATTTCCTTTTTGCTAGGTATGATTCCAACCAGCGGAGAGTTTTCCCCTGATTCTCATTGACTCCAGTTTTTCCTAGGACTCCTTGATGCCACACTCAGTCAAATGCAGCCTTGATGTCAAGGGCAGTCAGTTTCACCTCACCTCTGGAGTTCAGCTCTTTTGTCCATGTTTGAACCAAGGCTGTAATGAGGCCAGGAGCTGAATGGCCCTGGCGGAACCCAAACTGGCACCAATGAGCAGGTTATTGCTAAGCAAGTGCTGCTTGATAGCACTGTTGATGATCCCTTCCATTACTTGGAAATAAGTCGCAGTTCCTTTACTGTCACTGGGTCAGAATCCTGGAACTCCCTCCCTAACAGCACTGTGGGTGTACCTACACCAGGGGCTGCCAAAGTTCAAGAAGGCAGCTCAGCACCACTTTCTCAAAAGGCAATTAGGGATGGGAAATAAACGGATTTTGTTTGAATCCACTTCTGCTGCTGATGGCCCACAGCATCTCATGGATGCCCAACCATGAGTTGCTAAATCTGTTCGAAATCTAACCCATTTACCATGGTGGTGGTGCCACACAACACGATGGAGGGTGTCCTCAATGTGAAGGCGGGTCTTCGTCTCCACAAGGACTCTGTGGTGGTCCCTCCTACCGATACTGTCATGGACAGATGCATCTGCTGCAGGCAGGTTGGTGAGGATGAGGTCAAGTATGTTTTTCTCTGTTGTTGGTTCCCTCACCACCTGCTGCAGACCCAGCCTAGCAGCTATGTCCTTTAGGGCTCGGTCAGTAGTAGTGCTGCCGAGCCATTCTTGGTGATGGACCTTGCCACCCTCATTGCTTCCTCCAAGTGTGTTCAAAGCAGGAGCTTACCTTGCCCATGTTTGACCTGATGATATGAGACTTCATGGGGTCCGGAGTTGATGTTGAGGACTCCCAGGGCTGTTCCCCCCTGACTATATTATCACTGTGGGCCATCAGCTGCAGCAGAAGTGGACTCAAACACAATCTGTAACCTCATGGTCCACTGTAGATAGAGGCCCTCTATCCAGCTCTACCTGTCCCCCTCCCCACCCCCCCTTAAACCAGCTTATATTTCACCTCTTTTCTATTTTTCCTTAGTTCTGATGAAGAGTCATTCGAACTCGAAACGTTAACTGTGTTCCTCTCCCCAGATGCTGTCAGACCTGCTGAGTTTTTCCAGGTATTTTTGAAATTCTCTCGGGACCCGGGTTCAAATCCCACCACGGCAGATGGTGAGATTTGAAATTTAAAAATCTGCAATTAAAAGTCTGACAAACCATTGTCAATTGCCATAAAGAAAAACAATCTAGTTCACTAACCCACAGCAATGTGGTTGACTCTTAAAATGCCCCCTGAAATGGGCAATACATGCCTAGGACAGCGACGCCCACATCTGAAAGAATAAAAGAATGTAGGTCAGATCAGGTGAGTACAGCAGATTTCCTTCCACCTTAGTGAACCAGATGGTTTCATGGTCATCATTAAACTTATAATTCCAGATTGTTGTTGAATTCAAATTCCATTTGATTTGAATTTGAACACTACTCTGGATTACTAGTCCAGCGACAATACCACTACACCATCGCCTCCCAGAGTCAATGAATTACTGAAGTGCAGTTACTGTCATTATTTGCTCAACCACAACAGCCAATTTACACACACCACAATGAGTTGAACAATGGGTTAATCTGTTTTGGTATCATCTTGGCATTTCCTTTTTTGGGAAGAAGGAAATTCAAGGAGAGAAGGACAAACTGGAAATGTTGTCCTAAATCACAGCAAGTGCTCCTCCAATGAGTGTTCACACTCATGCCAGCAGCTGGTGCAAAATCATGTATCCACTTGCTGTTGTATGTCAGGAACATTGCATCTTGCGAATTATCATCCTAAGCAGTGACAGGAAGCAAAAAACGGTGCGATATAGCAATTCACAAGTGAAGATTCTCCACCCTCTCCTTCCATGATTTTCTTATTTTGAATTCTTAAGTTATTAGGGCAGTTCATTTGCTGCATCTAACTCCAGAGTTGATGTAGAACCCATCCACCATAGTTACAGTGCAAAAGGAAGAATGGAGTGGGGACACTAATCACCTATTTATTAAGTTCTCTTTCATGTCACACAGCATTCTAACTTTGACATAAATGGCCATTCCTTCATTATCAATGGATTAATATCCTGCAAATCCCTCCCTAACATTTGGGGAGAACCATTGTCAGAAACATTGCTACAGTTGAAGAATTTATCTTCTACCACCACTTTCTAAAGGGCAACTGGGGATTGAGAGTAAATCCTACCTTATCAATGTCACCCATATCCGAGAACAAATAAAAGTCTAGCTTTTTACTAGAGCAATCCAAAACAATCCCATTGCCTTGTTCTTGCTTCTACCTATGCTGCAGTTAATTGTAGTTTTTTCTTAAAAACTGCAGTGGTCTCTGCCTGAACTACTACTTGTGGCAAAGCATTGCATGGTGCAACAACCCTCTACACAAAGACATTTCTCCTAACCTCACTCTCTTGTCACTGACTCCTCTACCAGGGGAAATGGTCTTTTCCCTGTTAACCTTAACAAAACATTTCATCATTTATAAAAGCACTCCTCAGCTGCTGTGCTCCAGTGAAAGTAGACCCAATCGTGGGGCTTTTATGCTATCCCTGGCATGGGATCCACTCTGTGCATCCTCTATGGCATTAATTTTCTTATTATGACCCTCTTCCCCATCTTTCCTGATTCTAACTACCTTCATTCAACTTTCAGGACATTGTGTTTGAACCCTTTGATTTCTGTTTATCCCCACACTTCAGTGTAATTACATGATGTATTTAAGCTCAGGTCTTGTTTTTACTCCCAAAATCTATTACCCCATACTTCTCAATGTTACAATACAGCTTCCACCTTTCTGCCTATGCTGCTAATCTGTCTACTCCTGTGGTCTTTTAAGGTCATTCTCCACATTTTGTGTTACATCTTGAACCTGAATTTTACTAACTAGCATCTTGTGAGATACATTATTGTGAATCCCTTTTTAAAAATCATGCATGCTACACCTTGTCTAGCTGATTGGTTACTTCTTTAAAATACTGTTATATTTATCAAGCATAAAATTTCTTTTACAATTCTGTACCAGCTGTCCTTGAGTGGCCAATGCAATGCTAAATGCATTTTGCTTTTATTGTTTACTTAACCACTAAAAATTAAGTTAAATTGATTCAAGGGTAGGGAGCTCTCTTTAATTGCCCATCGCCGGACTGGTAATTCTTAGAAGTCAAAAGTACATCATTGAAGAAGTGTTATGACACAGCTGTGGGTAAAGGCTGAGTTGTTTAAATCCCAGAGGGAAATTTGAACAACTGTCATAACCTATATTTTCAATTAGTATGTTTGAAATGCAGCTCTGAATTCAAGAATAAGACTTACCGAGCCTCAGAAGGTATTTTTATATAAAACTAAATTAAACATTTAAACATAAACACATGTCTACAAATTACTACCATAATAACTTTTAAACAAATCCCCAAATGAATCACTCCCAGGTAAATCTTCACCAAGGCAACAATAACCCATAGAATTTAAACAGACACCAGGCAAAGCACATTTGACCTTACAAATTCAAAATGAGGTTCCTTTCAATTTGTTTCCTTAGCAGACACACTTGTAGGCTTACAGGCTGGTTAGATCTTAAATGCCTCTGATTCACACAAACTCCTTTCTGTTTATACCTAGCTTCCCATTTGAATATAAATTTTCCATTGTATTACAAAGCTTTTTAATTTTACCTCTGACAATAATCCTTTCATTCCACCAATTTTATTAGTAATATAAACACATTGCTTGGCATCTCCCAGCTTGGTGCAAGATTTTACCCATTCTTTTCAATGGTTTATTCAACAAATGCAAATTGCACTTCACCTTTTAACTTCCTTACGCTTATTTAATTCACATCTCAAAACTTCTATACATCAAAGCACCCAGACTAGCTGGTTTCAATCCAGTTAAGACGCACACAAACACACACACACAGACACAGACACGGATCTTACTATAATTCCCAATTTAAAAACAATTCCCAATAACATTTTAGACAAAACCTCTTCATGACAGAAATCAAAACTGATATTTACACAACATGTATGCAGAAACTGCAGCCAGATCAATTTAAGATTAATTTGAGAGCCGATGCTGTGGAATGTTTTGGGGGAAGGCTGTTTTAGAAGTTATGTTCTCTGTCATTTTATGATTTTTTTTAAAAAAGGGATTGCGTTGAAATAGTAGACTGAGGGAAAAATATGTTGCCTCTTAAAGTATTTTTTAAGAGAAACCTAATTCACCCAAGGCTGACTACCTGTCAGATCTTCATGTGTTTTCATGCCCTGCACCTCCTTACCGTGAGCTCTCTTAATAGGATGTAATCTGGCCCAACACAAAGTGAAGGCAGCCCAGTAAACTGGACTCTAAAGAGGTGTAGGAATTAGCACACAGGTGTACATGAGCAGGGGTGTGCATTGGTGTGCCAATGTGCCACACCATGAACTGTTTGTATTCACCAAGGACACATGGGCACAACAAATTATAGACTCTGAGCATACTTCAGTCACCAAGTGGATGCTGTATGTTTTTGAAAAGCAAACCACATGCTAACCCTGACTACATCTCAGTACTTGCACCAAGATGAGTGATAATTTTACTGCTTGAGCAAGGGTATAGGTTTGCATATTGGACATGATGGACTATGTGGGCTTGGGTGAGTGAGCCTCAAAGAAATGTTTTATCAATCAGTAGTATCTTAGTAAAAATGCAAAAACCCAAATTCAGCAATTTACAATAAGAGTTGCCTTTCAGGCTGAGTTTCCTATCACTATTTCCTTCCCCAGTACTGAACTCCCATATTGACATAATCAGCACAATGGGTTACTTTGGGTTATTGCAGATAGTTCTGTTTCTTTTTTAGCATTTGATTACTAAACAGAAAATGAAAAGATAGAAAGTCTTGTACTTGTGCAGCACCCTCTCGGGATGTCCCAAAGTGGTTTATAATCAATAAGAGTAATTTTGAAGCACTGTTTTAATGTAAATGACCATATAATTGTTTTTAGTGATTGGTTCGGGGATAAATATTGCCTGAACAGGAGGACAATGACCTTGTTGTTCCTCAAAATTGTATCATGTCCACCTGAGAAAATGAATTCAGCCTAAATAATTGTCTTAAGGGATTGTGGAATCAGCCTTAATTTAGACTGTGTTGATATGTTTATTTTAAATCTGGACTTTAATTTTCCCATTCAGTAATTTTCTTCCCTGTTCACCTGGGAGTAGGAACCCAAACTGTGGTCCACATGCTGTGGGACCTCAATGCCCAAATTGCCATTCTTAATATGTAAGCCCCAACAGTGAAAGTTGGCAGAATGTTCAACAGCAGGACGATTCCTTGCCTTGCCCAGTGTGCATGCATAGGCATTAGAAATCACTGGCTCATACTGTTTACATTCTGCCTGGACTTGGAAATCAGTCAGCAGTTTGCAAGGGAGGTGGTGATGCAGTGGTATTGTCAATGGAATAGTAATCCGAGCACCCAGGATAATGCTCTGAAGACCTGGGTTCGATTGCCGCCATGGCAGATGGTGGAATTTGAGACCAACAAAATCTGGAATTAAAAGTCATGAAACCATTGTTGATTGTGGTAAAAACCTATCTGGTTCATTAATGTCCTTGAGGGAAGGAATTCCACCGTCCTTATCTGGTATGGCCTACATGGACTCCAGATTAAATGTCCTCTGAAGTGGCCTAGCAAGCTACTCAGTTTTATCACAATATGATTGAATTTTACATCCAGTTTGAAAGGGAGAAGAGTGGGTCTAAGACTAGTATCTTAAACTTAAATAAGGGCAACTAGGAATGAAAGCAGAACTAGCTGAAGTGAACTGGGAAACTAAGCTAGAGGATAGATCGATAGAGAAGTAGAGGCAGATATTTAAGGGATATTTCAGAGGTTTCAGAATAAGTCTATTCTATTATAAAGAAAAATTCGAAGGGGCAGACCCACCATCTGTGGCTAACTAAAGAAGTTAAGGAAAGCATCAAACTTAAGAAAAAAACATACAACTCCACAAAGATGAGTGGCAGGGCAGGTGATTGGTCAGAATATAAAGAACGGCAGGGAATGACTAAAAGGTTAACCATGAGAAAGAAATTAGAGTGTGAGAAGAAGCTAGCTACAAGTGTAAAAACCAATAGCAAGAATTCCTATAGGTATCTAAAAAGGAAAGGAGTAAGTAAAGCGAGTGTGTGTTGGTCCTCTAGAGAGACAGAGTGGAATTAAATGTAGATAATAAGGAAATGGTGGAAGAAATGAACAAATATTTTGCTTCTGTGTTCACTATAGAGATACAAAAAACATTCCAGTAACTGCTGTTAATCAGGAGGTGAACCGAAGAAAGGATCTTGGTGAAATTGAAATCACTAGGGAAATAGTACTGAGCAAATTGATGGAGCTGCAGGCTGGCAAGTCTCCGGGCCCCAATGGACTATATCCTAGTGTCTTAAAAGATGTGGCTAATGAGGTAGTGAGCTGGTGTTAATTTTCTAAAATTCGCTGCATTCTAGAAAGGTTCCATCTGACTGGAAAGTAGCAAATATAACCCCTCTATTCAAGAAGGGTGGGAGACAGGAAACTATAGGCCCGTTTAGCTTGATGTTTGTCGTGGGGAAGTTGTTAGAATCGATCATTAAGGAGGTTATTGCTGGACACTTAGAAGAGCTCAAGGCAACCGGGAAGAGCGAGCATGGTCTTGTGAAAGGAAAATCATGTTTAACTAATTTTTTGGAGTTTTTTGAAGGAGTAGCATGTGTGATGGATGAATTGAAGCCTGGTTGGATTTCCAGAAGGCATTTGATTAGGTGCCACATCAAAGGTTATTATAGAAAATAAAAGCTCATGGTATAGGGGGTAACATATTAGCATGGATAGAAGATTGGCTGGCTGGCGGACAGTATGCAGAAATGGGCCTTTTTCAGATTGGCAGGATGTGACAAGGGTCTGTGCTGGGGCCTCAACTTTTTACAATTCATATCAATGATTTAGATGAGGGGAGCGAAGGCATGGTAGCTAAATTTGCAGATGATACAAAGGTAGGTAGGAAAGTATGTTGTGAAGAGGACATGACTTTGCAGATGGATATAGATAGGTTCAGTGAGTGGACAAAGATCTGGCAAATTGAGTTTAATGTGGGGAAATGTGAAGTTTTTTTTGGCAGGAAGAACAAAAAAACAGAGAATTGTTTAAATGGAGAATGGCTGCATAATTCTGAGGTGCAGAGTCACAAAAAAGCACAGCAAGTAATTAAGAAGGCTAATGGAATGCTATCCTTTATTACAAGAGGGCTGGAGCATAAAAGTAAGGATGTTATGCTTCAGTGTTACAGGGCATTGGTGAGACCACACCTCAAATATTGTGTGCAGTTTTGATCTCCTTATTTAAGGAAGGATGTAAATGCATTGGATGTGGTTCAGAGGAGGTTTACTAGATTGATACCTGGAATGAGTGGGTTGTCTTATGAGGAAAGGTTGGACAGACTGGGCTTGTTTCCAATGGTGTTTAGAAAAGTGAGGGGTTTGATTTGAGTATCCAAGATCCTGAACAGCTTTGACAAGGTGGACTTCGAAAGGATGTTTCCTCTTGCGAGTGAGCCCAGAACTAGGGGGCACTGTTTTAAAATTAGGGATCGCCCTTTTAGGACAGAGATGAGAAGAAATTTGAGGGTTGTGCAACTTTGGAGCACTGTCTCAGAAGATGGCGGAAGCAAGGTTATTGAATATTTTTAAGGCAAAGGTAGATAGATTCTTTTTAGGCAAGGGAATCAAAGGTTATCAGGGTAGATGGGAATGTGGAAATTGGAACACAAGAAGATCAGCCATGATCTTATTGAATGGCAGAGCAGGCTTGAGGGGCCGAATGGTCTACTCCTGTTCCTATTTTTCATGTTCTTATCAAACCACTACGAAGTCTATAAGAAGTGGAACTGGACTGACCACTCAGCATCAACTTAGGCACCAAAAACAACAATGGCAAACTCAGTCCTGTTGACCCTGCAAGGCCTTCCTTGCTAACATCTCGGGGCTAGCGCCAAAATCTGGAGAGCTGTCCCGCAGACTAGTCAAGCAACACCTGACATAGTCATACTCATGGATTCGTACCTTACAGATCATGTCCCAGACCCTGCCATTACTATCCCTGGGCATGTCCTGCCCCACCGGCAGGACAGACCCAGCAGAGGTGGCAGCACAGTGGTATACAGTCAGGAGGAATTACACTGGGAATCC
Source organism: Carcharodon carcharias (assembly GCF_017639515.1). Lineage (NCBI taxonomy): Eukaryota > Metazoa > Chordata > Chondrichthyes > Lamniformes > Lamnidae > Carcharodon > Carcharodon carcharias. The sequence goes on from NC_054468.1 coordinate 228,700,250, forward strand.
TCAATCTCGTCTCTGGCCCCATGAAGACTCATGGCATCAGGTCAAACATGGGCAAGGAAACCTGCTGATTACCATGTACCATCCCCCCTCAGCTGATGAATCAGTACTTCTCCATGTTGAACACCACTTGGAGAAAGCACTGAAGGTGGCAAGGGCACAGAATGTACTTTGGGGGAAGTCTTCATTGTCCATCACCAAGAGTGGCTCGGTAGCACCGCTATTGACCGAGACCTAAAGGGCAGAGCTGCTAGACTGAGTCTGCAGCAGTTGGTGAGGGAACCAACAAGAGGGAAAACATACTTCATCCTCACCAACCTGCCTGCCACAGATGCATTCGTCCATGACAGTACCAGTTGGAGTGACCACCGTACAGTCCTTATGGAGACCAAGTCCCATCTTCACAATGAGGCTTCCCTCCATCGTGCTTTGTGGCACTACAACCGTGCTAAATGGGATAGCTTTTGAACAAATCTAGCAATTCCAGACCGGGCATCCATGAGGCGCTGTCAGCAATCAGCAGCAGAATTGCTCTCAGACACAATCTATAACCTCATGGCATATCCCCCACTCTACCATTACAACCAAGCCAGGGAATCAATTCTGTTCCTATGAAGAGTGCAGGGGAGCATGCCAGGAGCAGCACCAGGCAACCTAATGAAGCTATCACACAGGACTACTGGTGTGTCAAGCAGCATGCAATAGACAGAGCTAAGCAATTCCACAACCAATGGATCAGATTTAAGCTCTGCAGCCCTGCTGCATCCGGTCATGAATGGTAATGGATAATTAAACAACTCACTGGAGGAGGAGGCTCCACAAATATCCCCATCCTCAATGATGGTGGTGCCCGGCACATCAGTGTAAAAGATAAGGCTGAAGCATTTGCAGCAGTCTTCAGCCAGAAGTCACGAGAGGATGATCCACCTCGGCCTCCTCCAGGGGCCCCAGCATCACGGATGCCAATCTTCAGGCAATTTGGTTCACTCCATTTGATATCAAGAACCAGCTGAAGGCACTGGATACTGCAAAGGCTATTGACCCTGACAATGTACCGGCAATCATACTGAAGACTTGTGCGCCAGAACTTGCTGCACCCCTGGCCAAGTTGTTCCAGTGCAGCTACTACACAGAAATCTATCCGGCAATGTGGAAATTTGTCCAGGTATGCCCTGCAAACAAAAAGAAGGACAAATCCAACCTGGCCTATCAGCCTACTCTCGATCATCAGTAAAGTGATGGAAGGAGTCATCGACAGTGCTATCAAGTGGCACTTGCTTACAAATAACCTGCTCACTGACGCTCAGTTTGGTTTCTGTCAGGATCACTCAGCTCTTGACCTCATGACAGCCTTGGTTCAAACATGGACAAAAGAGCTGAACTCCAAAGGTGAGGTGAGAGTGACTGCCTTTGACCAAGTGTGTCACCAAGGATCCCTAGCGAAACTGGAGTCAATGGGAATCGGGGGGAAAGCGCTCTGCTGGTTGGAGTCATACCTAGCACAAAGGAAGATGGTTGTGGTTGTTGGAGGTCAATCTCAGTTCCAGGACATCACTGCAGGAGTTCCTCAGGATACTGTCCTTGGCCTAACCATCTTCAGCTGTTTCATCAATGGCCTTCCTTCCATCATAAGGTCAGACGTGGTGACGTTCACTGATGATTGCACAATATTCAGCTCCATTCGTGATTCCTCAGATACTGAAGTTGTCTAAATGCAACAAGACGAGGACAATATTCAGCTCACAAGTTGCAAGTAACATTCGTGCCACATAAGTGCCAGGCAACAGCTATCTCCAGCAAGTGAGAATCTAACCATCGCCCCTTGATATTCAATGGTATTACCATTGTTGAAACCCCCACTATCAACATCTTGGGGGTTACCATTAACCGGAAGCTAAACTGGACTAGCGATATAAATACTGTAGCTGCAAGAGGTCAGAGGCTGGGAATCCTAGGGTGAGTAACACCACCTGAGTCCCCAAAAAATGTCCACCATCAATAAGGCGCTAGTCAAGAGTGTGGTGGAATACTCTCCCCTTGCCTAATGAATGCAGCTCCAACAACAACTCAAGAAGCTTGACACTGTCCAGAGCAAAGCAGCCCCCCTTGATTGGCACCTCATCCACAAACATTCACTCCCTCCACAACCCAATGCATAGTAGCAGCAGTGTGTGCCGTCTACAAGATGCAGTGCAGGAACTCACCAAGCCTCCTGAGACAGCACTTTCCAAACCCATGACCACTACCATCTAGAAAGACAAGGGCATCTGATGCATGGGAACACCAACACCTGGAAGATCCCTTCCAAGTCACTCACCATCCTGACTTGGAAATATGTCACCATTCCATCACTGTCTCTGGGTCCAAATCCCAGAACTCCCTCCCTTACAGCACTGTGGGAGTACCTACACCATATAGACTGCAACGGTTCAAGAAGGCAGCTCTCTCTTGTGGGTCTCGCATCATAAAAGGCACTATATAAATGTAAGTTTGTTCTTTCGTTGAAAGAGAGAACAAACTTGAGGGGCTGGATGACTTACTCCTGTTCCTAAATTTAATCATTTAAAGTGAGTTAGGATGTTACATTACAGTAAAAGCACTATATGAGTGCAAGTTTTTGTTTTGTGCATAATATATGCCTGAATGCAACGCAGTGCAGCAAAGAGCCTGTTTTATGCTGGTAGTGAAGTCTTTTCTGTTTCTGTTCTCTGTAGCATTGATCTTTTAGTTCTGTTAAGAAAGTATCTGAGGCAAGGTCTGTTAACCAGACTCACTGTGCAAAGTTAGTCGTGACAATGGGCCTTCAGATTATTAAGTGACTACTCTGCCCTTTAGCAAATATGTTTGTGATTGACATTTGGAAATGAGGTTAACCATGTAAGTAGAACTTTCAACACAATGTTGTTCAGCCTGATCAGTCATTTGGCACTGTGCACCTTCAGAGACGCACACCTCTAAATCCATTTTAACTGACAGAAACATTCAACATGTTGTAAAATGAATCCTAATACCTTGTTTGATATTACACTCTTGTTTTTTTTTAATGGATAACTGTTTAAAAACAAATTTTTAGCTTCTTTGCATTTGATGTGATACAGAGCATGGGTTTGGACGCTTTAGTGTATTGGAGCTTCTATGTCGTAAAGTAAAACTTCCATTTGTAGAGAACCTTTCATAACCACAGGACATCACAAAACACTTCACAGCCAATGTGCATTTTTTGAAATGTAGTCACTGCTGCAGCGTAAGATGGGCAGTGGCCTGTTTGCACACAACAGGATTCCACAAGCAGCAATGTGATAATCACCTTGATTCCTTTTAATATGGTGATGAGTTAAATTTTGGCCAGAACTCCAGGGAGAACCCCTGCTCCTTTTCGAAAATAGTGCAATAGGATATTTTCTATCCATCTGAGAGGATGGGCAGGATTACAGCTTAACATTTCATCCGAAAGACTGATGCAGCACACCTCTCAATACTGCGCAGGAGTGTCAGCCTAAATTTTATACTCAATTCTTTGGAGTGGGTCATGAACCAACAACCTTCTGACTCAGAATTGAGATCGGCTAACAACTGACCCACAGCTAATATTTCTTTCCCCATAGAGTGCCAGAATATGAGTTTGTGCCTACAATTCCCCAGATGGTGTTTTATAGTTTCAGAAGTTGGGTCGCAGATCAGCCATAGTCTCATTGAATGGCCACCAGGCTTGAGGTGGTAAATGGTGTACCGTTGTTCCACTTTTCCTAAGCCATGTTGCGATGAGCTACCCTGGAGGAATTTCTCAACTTGTAGAGACAGTGGGCAGTAGCATTGCTGGAGGGCTGGGAATGAGTCACCGAGCAGTAGCCTCAGTCATCTGATCAAAATCTTAAATTTTAAATAAGGCAACACCTTGACACTGACTCCCCAGCTGAAGTGAGAAGTCTTCCCCTACCAACCCTATCCAAACCTTTTCCAATTTTAGACTGAGCCAGCAGTTTGAGACGATGCCAGAAGAAGATGAAAAATAAAGCTGCTTGCAACTAAAATAAGTGCCAATTTTTTTTAAAAATTGCCACAGATAAAGCATTGTTAAATATTATAACAGCTTTGAATTAATAACGTTTAAAACCATATCCTTTCCTGTTTCAAGGTAAAAATGGAAAGAAATGTTTTTCCATTACATTGTGCAAGCATTTGGGCAGAGAAGGTTCCTTGCAGCTGTATCCACGAAATTGTTGAACATTACGTAATGTTGAGGCTCCTGCTTTTACCAGTATAAACTCACACTGCCTGCTGTCTATGAGCAGCTGTGACATAAAGTGCCCTCCTGAACACGGCAGCTCGGAAAAAGTGAAGCAACCAAACAAAACATTGCGTGTTTAATGTTATAAGGAGTTAAGCTAAAGTAAATGAAGCGGTGAAATTGATCAGCTCTATGGTTCGGGTTGTTCGTGCGCAGATATGTCTTCATGGGGTGAAGGATGGAGCATTTCATGAAAAGCTCCTGAAGTGCCCCATCATTCACCCGTGGACGCACGCTCAGTTCAGATGTCTTGCTGAGGCACTTCAAAAGAGACACTATTGCAACATTGGGGTGTTTAAAGTAGGTATAGCCTATCGAATTGCACACCGGGGGAAAATGAGCTGAAAGTCTAACATTACTCACTGGGTAAGATTTATACTGCACTATGAACATTTGGGATTTGTTTATTTTAACTTGAACACGTTTTTTTTTAATATTGTAGGACCACACTCTGTGTAATTGGTTTATTGAAAGCCCAGTTAAGTGTCTTTCAACACATTTCACTAAATGAAAAGGTTTCTTTCTTGCCTGTATGTAATTGCTTTTTGAAGAAAAATTGATTTTTATTTGATGCTTCATTTTCACAAGGGAAAAACTGAGCCAGATGTGTCGGTTACAATTTAATGAAATATACAAGCCCTATGATAAAGGAACCCAAGCTCCTGTATCAGTATGTTCCTGTAATGCTTCTGATCCACACAGCAAGCGCTTGTCAAGAAGTATATTGACACCATAGTAATAGCTGCCACAAGATGCCATCAGCATTTCTAGCCTTGTGTAATTGTGAGTTTATTAAAGATGTTGATTGATAGTTCATGCTGAAAGATTTTTATTACACTCAATAAGTGCTATTTCTGCCAGGTTTCTTTGCAATTTTATAAAGAAATCTGGAGGGACAACAGTGCCTAGCCATGTATCTCAACTATCTCAAAGTCCTTCACCTCGAATGAGTTCCATTCACTGCAGTGAGTGCCAACCTTCCAGCTCAGAGGTGAGAGTGCTACCCCTGAACCAAGGTTGGGAACTGTTGCTGGTTTGGCAATGCCTACCTAAGGTCATCGAAGCAAGTGTGGAGAGTTTCCATTTTGCATCTCATCCAAATGACAGCATTTTTAACACCGCCACATTTGGTGGTGTCCACTTGGATTCCGTGCTCCCTCCTGGATTAAGGCTCAATGTTCAAAATATTCTTTCTCTAACTAGATCAATAATTTCAGATTGTGTTTCCGTTTTATGAAAGGGTTTCTGACAAAATCAGTTTTTAAAAGAAAAGTTTAAAAAGTCCATGCTTCTTAAGTAACTAACAAAGATACCAGAAACAAGATGTCCGAGCCTTGCGAGTGGTGAGCTTGAAGACAGAGGAATTGGTGAGGAATAGTGCAACTAGATTTGGAAGCATGTTGATGTTTTGAACTAGGCCGTAATGTGGCAAATGCAATTTAATGTAGCTGGGTGCCCAGTGTATTCAAGTTTATTCATTTTTTAAAATCCTTTGCAAGGTATTGAGCAGGATGTATGCTTTACCAAGTCAGATTGACATTTGTGAGCCTTTGTATAAATTTAGTGGAGATAAGAAGCTATTATAGAAACTTTGTATTGCATTTGTACTGAGGCTCGAGGCTATCCAGACTCCCTGATTCATGACTTTTCTTGGAGTTCTTCAGTGAGTAATCTGTTCTGCACTTGTAATCCTATTGAGGATTTTTTTTTCTGATTCAGTGTTGTTTACCACTAACTCATTGTGTTACAATTTTAGAACAAACCAATTTGTTTTGCTGAAACTGGCATCTGGAGCAAAAGAGCACTTGTTGAACCACAGTGTCGATCTCATTTATTTCAACCACATGTCCCTATAAAGAAATGTGGGTAATTAACCCAACTGAATCACCACCTAATTTAGCTAATTATTAGCCTATATAGGTCTTGGAAAACTGTCACACTACTAAGTACTTTGTTTTGCTTGCAGTTGAAGATTTCCCATATGGTTCATTTTAACCTGTAAATGCTGTTTCACTTATTCATTTCTGAACTTGCTGTTAATTCTCAGCACTGTGACTACATAAAATTTCATTCTGTTTTTATCCCTTGATTCAAAAGTAACTGGGCTGGTGGGATAAAACCCTTCTCTGTCTGCTGGCTGTAAAGGCCCAATGTGAAATGAATTGGGCAGTCTGTCAGTTTCTAATGGCCTCATGTCTACAGCACAAAACTGTCCTGGCAGTTTAAACTCAGTGTGGAAAAATGACTGGAAGCTATCATCTGAGACAGAGTGATTGAGCATTTGGGCATTATCGATTGATCAAAGAGAGTCATTGTGGATTTGCGAAGTTATGTCTGATTAGTTTAGTTGAATATTTTGAGATGATCACGGACATAGTGAATATGGTAGTTTCTGTGGGTGTTGTCTCTCAAGACTTCCAAAAATACTTGTTAAGTTTCCAGATAAGAAATTATTCTCAATAAAATGACAATGCACTGCATTGGAGTTAACCTTGTGGGGAAGTGGAAGATAAAGAGCAGGCCTAAAGCGTTCATCCTCTGATGAATGGGATGTGATAAGTGATGTTCCCTGGGGATCTGTACTGGGGCGTCAGCTCTTCACCATATATGTTAATGACTTGGATGAAGGATAGCGAGTTGTATATCCAAGTCTGCATATGACACTAAGGCACAGCAAGTTGTGTGATTGGGCAGAGAGAATTACGAAGGGATACAGACAGATTAAGTGAGTGAGTAAAATTATAGCAAATGGTATTTCAATATAGAAAAGTGTGATGTCATCCACTTTGAATCTGAGAAAGTCAAATGAGAACATTTTCTTACTGGTAAGAGACTCAGCTGTAGAGGAATAAAGGGATTTGGGTGTTCATGTGCACAAATCACTAAAAGCTAGTAAAAAAAGTCATCAGGCTAATAAATGTCTCAAGGAGATTAAAGTTCAAAAGTAAGGAAGTGATGATTCGGTTGTGTACAGCCTTTGTCATATCCTATCTGTGATACTGCATTCAGTTTTATCTGACCTCAGGAAATATATATTGCCTTTGAAAAGGAACAGTGCAGATTCATTAGAATTGTACCAGTGCTTCAGAGAGTTAAGTTATGAAGATGGGTTGCATAAACTTGTCTAGTATTACCTTGAGTTTAGAAGGTTGAGGTGTGATCGACTCAAGATATTTAAAATAGTTAAGGATGCAATAGGGTCGACACAGAGAACCTATATTGCCTGGTTTGGGAATCTAGAACAAAAGGTTAATAAAATTAGAGATTGTTATTAGAAGTGAAATCAGGAAGCACTTTCTCACACTGACAATTGCTTTTGTAGTAATGTTGGTTGAGGGATAAATGGTGACCACGATATTGGCCTGTTCTCTATTGCCTAGTGTCACGGGATCGTTAATTTCCAGGTGAATTGCCATTTCATCTGAAAGGTGGCAGTACTCCCTCTGTAGTAAACTGAAATGTCAACTCAAATTATGTGCTCAAGCATCAGGAATGGGGTTTCAACTCTCAATCTTCTTACTTCGAGACAAGAGTGACCCAGCATCTTTTGGCTGAGATGTTAAACCGAGGTTCCGCCTGCACTTGTAGTTGAATGTAAAAGATCCTATGGGTATTTCGAAGAAGAGCAGGAAAGTTATCCCTGGCACCCTGGTCAATGTTAATTTGACATTATAAAAACAGATCATCGGGCCATTATCAGATTTTTGTTAACTGGAGCTTGCTGTGGTCCCTACATTACAACAGTGACTACACTAGGAAATACTTCAATGGCTGTAAAATGCTATGGAGCATTCTGAAGTCATGAAAGGTGCTGTGTAAATGCAAGTCTTTATGTTGTGCTTTAATGGGTAAATGTGTGAGGTTTTCAGAAAACACCCTCCCCATTCAGTTAGCCCTGAGACTTCCTGACCACCCATGAGATGCATGTAGCAAAAGTATTATTCTAGTATGTAAGGCTACTAAGCTGAACATGTTGATGTATATATTTGCATATACCTACTGAGTAAAAAACACTCTCATTTAACCAAATCTTGGACAACCAGTGGATCATGATACTTACAAGGTATGAGAGTTTGAATAGCTCATCTCTGTCAGATTAATCTTCTTTAATTCCCTAGCATTTCAATTGTATGTAGCAAACTGATTATTTGGATAATGGAGGTAGGTGTTCCTACTTCAAGTATCTTACTTAGGCATTTTTAGAAAGGCAGTGTTGGCAAATAATCTGGATGTAGCTTATTGTTTCCTGGGTTATTTCTCCTTGCACTGAAACCTCCATCACGAGTGGTGAAGACATGAGTAACAAAGAACCACATTGTGTTAAATAAAAACAAAAGGACTACACTATACTTTATCTCAGAATCAAATCCTTTCATTGTAACATTTACCAGTTGCTTGGCTCAAAGCAAGTAATATCCACACTATTTAGGATAAACACTACTGGGGTAGAGCAAAAAGGAACAAATGTAACCATTGGTAGGTATGGATGAATGACTGATTTCTGCTGTGACCATGAGTGGGACATCAAGAGAATAGTAGATATGGTTTCTTGCATTTAGGCAGAGGCACTTGTAAAGACTTCTCTGTCTTGTCTTGTTAAAGCCCATGTACAATAAGTTCCTTTTCACTACTTCATAAAGTGAGGGACTTTCTGTGCTTAAAAAGGCAGACTATTAAGATTTTGCATCCAAGGTAGTTAGAATTTAGATTTGAACAGAGTCAATCTGCCTTAATTCATTTTGCTTTGGCTTAGCTCATTTATGAACATTCTTGCCAAGAAGACAGAAAGCTGTGGGTTCAAACTCCACTCCACGAATTGAGCACCCGGTTTTTGGCTGATACTGCAGTGAGGATGTTCTGTCTTGTCAGAGGTGTTGTGCTTAAGCTAAGACTTTAAACTGATGCTCATGTACTTCTTTCAGTTGTTGAGATAGTTGTTAACGGTCCCATGACATTATTGGAAGAACACTAAGGACAGAATTAAAAGCTGCCAGTCACCATCACCATCACCCCTCCACCCCAGACAAAGGAGAAAACACAGTGACTCTAAGCCCTCATGTCTCTCATGAACTCTCTATACACATCCTGCTGATACCTAAAATATGCTTTCTGCCTCGACTGCAAAGGATTATTGGAAAGTTACCATTATGGAATGACTTTAGTATTTCTGAAGGGAACCCAATATTTTATTTTTGCCAGCCGTTGAAGTTAATTTAGAGAGCACTGTACTCATAAAACTCATTGAGCAGTCTACTTGCCAGCAATCATCATAACATTGTGTTATTTATTTTTGGCCCCACTGCCAAAAATTGTGTTTTTCTCCATTCTTGGGGTGTGGGCGCTGCAGTCAATGCAGCCTTTTATTGCCCATCCCTTGTTTCCCTTGAGAAGTTGGTGGGGGAGCTGCCATGTTGAATTGCTGCAGTCCATGTGGTATAGGTACTCCCAGTATGCTGTTAAATAGAGAGTTCCAGGACCTTGACTCAGTGATGATGAAGAAACAGTGATATATGCCCAAGTAAGGACAATGTGCTGTTTCCATGCACCTAGTCTTCTAGGTGGTGAGGTTTGTGTGTGTGGGAGATGCTGCCAAAGAAGCCTTTGCCTATCATTGCTGCATAAATCTATAATTCTACCAAAGAAGGAGACCATTCAACTCATTATGCCTGTGTCATGTCTACTCTTGCCCTTAGCTCCAAACATGATTTATTAAATAAATCATTCATGTTGCCTATTTAGCATTAACTGTAGCTAAGACTGTAGGATTATACTTGAATGTAACATGTCAAATGTCTTATGGTAAGAGCAACTTTAAAATATTAGTTTGACTATCAAGGCAGAAATTATCATATGCAGATAGTAAGCACTTTGGATTTGGAGAACTGCAAATGTGATCACTTTTTGGGACAGTGTTGTGATTGGAGTGCAATAGTTGGTCAACTAAGATCACGCATAAAATCTGCTGACTAGGGATATGCAGTTCCACTACCACAGTAACTCTATTAGATTATACCACCATGTGACGATGATGTGGCTAACGCAATACAAACTCAGGTACATAGCTGAGAAAATATGCATAAACGCATTAGCAAGAGTAGCATTCTTCAAGCAATTTTCTTGTTCCATTTTTGTCAATTTAAAGGATTTGCAAAAGGCACATACAATGAGATGGAGCAGGAAGTGTGAAACAGCACTGTGCATGTAGCCCAACAGAAGAAACCATTCATATCTTTGGAACGTTCTAAGCTAACATTTGAAGCACTTGAACTGTACACAGTGGAACGCATTTAGTCCCTTTGGGTGACAGCTCAGATGTTGAAATCTGTGCCATCAGCGTGTCACCCAGGAGATTTCCTTAAGTAGGAACATAAAGTTCAGAGCAAGAAATTGGCATTCTGCCATCAACCCTCCTTCATCGGATATCAATGCATGATTCATCTGCAATGGGTTCCCACTTAACGCTGCCACTGATCCTCAACCTTAATCAGGATCAAGTTAATTCTCCCTCTGAAAAGAATTGCAAGCTACTGATATCTCTGTAACTCTCATTTGGAAGGGAGAAGCTTGTGTCTTGTGTCACTTTCCAAGGGTGAAACTGAAGAGTATGCAGATATTCAAATTCTCGTTCTGATTTCCTTGCAACTCAGCAAAGTTTTTATTGATTTAACATTTCTAATGAGGTTACTTCTGATGAGATACAATTGACATCAGTTTAAGATACACTGTTGTTCACTGCACTGCATCCAAGGCAACAAAGCCCCTTAAATGAAGTTAAGCAAAGGAGAATGAAAACTGTGTGTCATAAGCAGTAGCAATTCCTGAACAATACTGAATTTTAGTCTTAGCTACTCTGTTATGAGTAGCTTGTTCATACAGTTGATATCAGTTGAGCAGTTCATTGTCAAAGTTAAACATAGCATAGCAGAAATTAGGTTAAGTGCATGGTTCTTACACGGCAAAAGATCTTAAAACTATTTTTACACTTAAAGCCATTTTATTACTAACTAAACCAGGGAACATACTTTACATTGAAAGTAATTTGCTATCATCGTCTTTTAAACAGTTGGCCCGGATTGTGTAGTTAAAAATAATGGTGAGGCGATTAGCGCTCGGTTGTTAAAGAATAAGTCAGTTAAACACGGACTTCAGGAAGTGGATGTCCAAAGTGCCCTGTTTCTCCAGAAACAGAAATGCTTGAACGACATCACACCAAATGAATTTCAAATTACTGCAAATTCCAGTATAAAAGCCCACAAAGTCTGTGGGTAAGTGAAAGTGTAATGAATATCTTGCTAGCACTATTTGTTTGCTGGAATTTAGGCCAATTATGTATTTTGAAAGGAGAGACAGGAAGTGGAGAGAAATTCAGGCTGCTGTTTAGGGTCATACTGACGTTGTATTTCTTGAAAAGATCAGGCAAGCTCTTCTCCAGGTGTTGAACTCATTGATTAACATTATTAGATTCCCTTTGATTAGGTGAATAATCTGGTCAATTTATCAATAATAGATGCTAGTCTGTTATGTAAACATAGATTCCTATGCTGCGATAGTCTGTTTGAGTTCTCCAGGTTAACTGACCTGATCTAAATCTGCTATGTCAGGCAGTTTTTATGCTTGTTTTCCAATGTTACACTTGTCTATTTCCATTGGAGTTCTTAATTTGCCTCTCTTCATCCCAAAACTGCATTCTCTTCCCACTCTTCCACCCCTCTATCTGGTCACCATCTTGGGTTGAATCAAACTGTTTGCAATCTTGATGTCCAATCTGACATCAATCTGAGCTTCTGAACTCGTATTCTCCCACATAAAGACTGCTTACTTTAGCTACTGTATCATCGCCTGCCTCCACACCTATTTAGTCCAAACTTCTGCTGGAACCCCTGCTCCATGTCTCTGTTGTTGCCAGAATTGACTACTCTGATGTTCTCCTCATTGGCCTCCCATCCTCCGCCATTCATGCATCCCAGCTTGTCTAAAGCTCTCTTGCCTGTGACCTATCTGCACTGGGCGGTGCTCACACATCACCCAAGTGATGCCACGTCATGCGCTCAATGGCGTATGACAAAAATATTGAGAAAAATTGGCATTGATGAAACAATCATTATTTCTATTTTAGAACAGGAGCTTTGGTTTTACCTCAAGCAAAGCATGAGACAGAGTAGCAGCACATATAATCTCACCATTAGTTGAGTCTGAAAGACTGCTGGATGCAGTGGTCAGAATAGATTACTTTTTCCAAACTAGCGCAAAATTATTTTAGACTCATAAAGTAATTCAAAATCTCAAATTTTGACTGCCACTCCAGTAAAGTGCCTTATGTTAAAGTCAATATATAACTGCAAGTTACCTCTAGAAAATTAAATTCATCAGTTCTTTTCCTGCCTGAATCCAGTGTTGGAGTTTCTCAAACAGTCCATGCAAATCTTATTACTCAGTATTGCCATTTGAGGTAAACAGTTGCAAGTGGATTTCTTGCGAGTACAGACATTAAAACAAGCACTGAACTTGTTTCTTTTTGATGGAGTGGTAAGTAGCTCATGAAGTATCTAAGCCATCAAGTAATTGCCTGCAGCAGAGTTAATTCTGGCCTGTCAATGCATGAGGAATATCATGTCACAAGTATTTAGCCTGAAGACTTTACAGAAGTAACTGGTGGTGGTAAAGATCGCTTTCACAGTTGTGGGAGCAGCATAAATGGACGTATTTACGAAGCAGCTGTTAATAACGAGTCCTAATAGTGTTCCTTTAAGGGATTGATTTTAATTTTAATCCAGTCCATTACATTTTCCCGAATAGCTCTACGATGTGAATGATTTTATCATTGTTTTTCCCTCTATGCTAGAACATTCAACACAGGAAATATGCCAAGTGGAAGGCAGCCTATATCCACAACTGCTTGAAAAATGGCGAAACCCCCCAGTCTGGACCTATGGGGATGGAAGACGAATTACTAGGTAAGAATTAACTTTGGGTACTTCAGTATAAATGAGGCCTAATGACGGCCATCCAGAACGTAACTGGTGTCGTATGCAAATATAGGAATTGCCCCTCCTGTTCAAAATAGATTTAAAAGAAAGCGAATTGGGCCAGTGTTGCAGCTCAGTTCAGCAGCTCAGACTGCTGCTGAATGTAGCTGCTTGGCTTTCAGGAGGCCCTAGATTGTATACATTGAGAACTCATAGCTGTGAAATAAAGTGGCTGTCGCCCACATGGTGAGCTTCCAAGGTTAAGTGGTGTCTCTGAGGAAGATGCCGAATAGGGGCGATCGCCTCATAGCAAGAGACAATCTTGGAGGCTTACTTTCTGGCTTCCTGTACATTATAGCAGAAGACATTCTCTTCATGTGTGGCTTCATGCTTCTAAAATCATTGGGGATGAAAAGACAGGAAATAGCTAAATAAGGTAAGGAGTGTAAACAAGAAATTAAAGAGCTTTCTCTAGCATTTTTCATAGCTCATAATGAATATGTAGATGATTCACAGGTTACGGTGATGTTAGATTTTCTCAGGTTTTTTTTGTAAAAACAGCATTTTGTCTCTGCAAGAAATGCAACATGTGGTCTCCATTTTCAGTCAGAATTGATGCCCCTTTACGAGCTTGCAAGTTAATGGTGTCTGGAATTGAAAATGATGAAACAGAAATTGCTGGAAAACACTCCGGTTCAGGCAGCATCTATGGAGAGAGATAAGAGTTAATGTTTCAGGTGAATGACCATATGAATATAGGAATTAGGACCAGGATAGGCTACTCAGTCCCTTGAGCCTGTTCCACCATTCAATAAGATCATGACTGATCTGATTGTAACCTCAATTCCACATTTCCCGCCTCCCTCCCCGGTAACCTTTCGCCCCCTTGTTAGTCAAGAATCTATCTAGCTCTACCTTTAAAAATATTCAAGGACCCTGCTTCCACTGCCTTTTGAGTTAGAGAGTTCCAAAGACTCTCAACCCTCTGAGAAAAAAAATTTCTCTTTCATCTCTGTCTTAAATGAGTGACCCCTTATTTTTAAACAGTGACCCCCTAGTTCTAGATTCTCCCACAAGAGGAAACATCCTCTCCACATTCACCCTGTCAAGACCCCTCAGGATCTTATATGTTCCAATCAAGTTGCCTCTTACTCTTCTAAACTCCAGTGGATACAAGCCTAACCTGTCCAACCTTTCCTCACAGGACAACCCACCCATTCTCTGAACTGTTAACGCATTTACATCCTTCCTCAAATAAGGAGATCAATACGGAACACAGTACTCCAGATGTGGCCTCACCAGTGTCCTGTACAACTGAAGCATAACCTCCCTACTTTTGTGTTCAGTTCCCCTCACAATAAATGATAACATTCTATTAGCTTTCCTAATTACTTGCTGTACCTGCTTACTAGCCTTTTATGATTCACGCACTAGGACACCAAGATCCCTCTGCATCTCAGCTGTGCAATCTCTCACCATTTAGATAATATGCTTCTGTTTTATTCCTCCTGCGAAAATGGACAATTTCACATTTTCCCAAATTGTACTCCATTTGCCAGATCTTTGCCCACTCACTTAACCTATCTACGCCACTTTGTAGCCCCCTTACGTTCTTTTCACTACTTAATTTCCTACTAACCTTCATCATTAGCAAATTTAGCAACCATACCTTCAGTCCCTTCATCCAAGTCATTTGTATAAATTGTTTAGAGTTACGGCCTCAGCACTGATCCCTGTGGCACACCACTCATTACTTCCTGCCAACCAGAAAAAGACCCATTTATGTTTCTGTTTCCTGTTAGCTAGCCAATCTTCTGTCCATGCCAATATATTACTCCCTACATCGTGAGCTTTTATTTTCTGCAATAACCTTTGATATGGCATCTTATCGAATGCCTTCTGGAAACCTAAGTACAGTACATCCACCGGTTCCCCTTTATCCCACACCACATGTGACTCCTTCAAAGAGCTCCAATAAATTAGTTAAATATGATTTCTCTTTCACAAACCCATGTTGATCCTATGTGATTGCTTTGAATGCCTCTAAGTCCCTCGCTATAGCTTCTTTCATAATAGCTTCTAACAGTTTCCCAATGACAGATGTTAAACTCACTGGCCCGTAGTTTCCTGCTTTCTGCTTCCATCTGTTTTGGAATAAGGGAGTTACATTTCCAATCTAATGGAACCTTCCCCGAATCTAGGGGATTTTGGAAAATTAAAACCAACACATCAACTACCTCACAAGCCACTTCTTTTAAAACCTGAGGATGAAGTCCGCTAAGACCCAGGGAATTGTCAGCCCGTAGCTGCAACAATTTGCTCAATACCACTTCCCTTGTGATTGTAATTTTCCTGAGTTCCTCCTTTGCTTCCATTTCCTGATTTACAGCTATTGCTGGGGTGTTACTTGTATACTCTATAGTGAAGACCAATGCAAAATACCTGTTCAATTCATCTGCCATTTCTATTGCTGGGGTGTTACTTGTATCCTCTATAGTGAAGACCAATGCAAAATACCTGTTCAATTAATCTGCCATTTCTATTGCTGGGGTGTTACTTGTATCCTCTATAGTGAAGACCAATGCAAAATACCTGTTCAATTCATCTGCCATTTCTATTGCTGGGGTGTTACTTGTATACTCTATAGTGAAGACCAATGCAAAATACCTGTTCAATTCATCTGCCATTTCCTTACTTTCCATTATTAATTCCCCAAATTTGCTTTCTATAGGACCAATGCACACTTTATAAACTACTTATGTAAATATCTAGGAATCCATAGTATCCATCTTTATATTTCTAGCTAGCTTTCTCTCCTACTCTAATTTTTCCCTCCTTTAATAATCTTTTTGCCATTCTTTACTGTTCTTTATATTCTGTCCAATCTTCTGACCTAGCACCCGTCTTTGTGCAATTATATGTTTTGTCTTTAAGTCTGATACTGGACGGAATTGTCCCAGATCCGCACGAAGTACGGTAGTAGGCTGGTAAAATGACGGCTGCAATGACAGCTCCTCACGCCATATTGTCCCAAATCCACCATATTAGTTATGCATTCCTGGGAAACGCACCATTTCCATGACGGGCAGGCTCGAATTCGCCCGTCACACTTTCACCTTGCCGTTTCATCGTGCTGGACGCCATATTTAAAGTGCAGCCAGGCGTACACCTCTCAGTGCTTCCAGCCCAGGACTGCTGCATGGAAGGCATGGCTCCGAAAAGCAAAAAGACTGCAGCCCCCAGGTTCAAAGATGCGTCCCTCCAGCACCTTTTGGACACCGTGGAGGCCTGCCATGATGTCCCCTACCCCCTCTCTGGCCGCAGGATGGTCAGCAACATGACCAATCTGGCTTGGGAGGCGGTGGCAGTGGTTGTCAGCACCAACGTCCTGCAAAAGAGCACAGCCACCCAGTGCCGCAAGAGGATGAATGATCTCCTTCGTTCCGCCAGGGTAAGTCACTCTTCTCATCATTCTCGACTCTCACTCACAAACCCGTCACACATGCACAGGGCCCTCACTCACTGCCACACACCTTAATTGCCCTCATTCTGCCCATGGGACCACTCAGCACCCATACATGACAGGCATTCTTATCATCTGGCCTGGCAGGTCCTGTTACCCGTCTCTCAATCTATATTCATGCAGGACAAACTGGCAGGCAGCAACAGGGAGAGGTCGCAGACTGGTGGAGGAATACCTGAAATCAAGCTCCTCATGAATTTTGAAGGCAGAGCCATCCAGCTGGACTATTCCTGTGCTGAAGGTGAGATCAGCAGTGCTCTACCAAGTGAGGATCCAGCAGTGCAACCTCCACGACATAGTCATACTGTGAGTGACGTGTCCTCTTTCACAGGTCACTGCCAAGCACTAATTATCTCTCCTTGCTTCTGCAGGCACCTCTGGGAAACTGCCAACAGAGTCCATGACCCAGAGCCTCTAATCAAGCCCCAAAGAAACCTCTGAAGGCATCCTACTTGAAGTTCCGTCACAGCGCTCACCCACACCCTTTACTGCACAGAGACACACGTCTCAGTAGGACCTAGCTTTAGAGCAGCCTCAGGATCACAACCTGGTGAGCACATCGCACTGTCTGATCCCACAGCAGGCGGCGGCAGTGACTTCCCAGGTCCCTGGTACTTGGAGGACTGCTGGAAGCCAGACATTTGCTGAGTCCGAGTCAGGTGATGAGCCTCTGGTGTCGGCCATGTCACAGTTGTTGGAGCTGCAAAGACAAGCTCAGGACCATCAGGAAGGGATGTCCACTGCACTCTTCAGATTTCAAGGCACAATGGAGGAGTCCGTCCACCTTCACTCTGAGGTGATAACGCCGGCATGTCAGCGCACCGAGGTCAACACTGGAAGGATGGCGGCTGCCATGGACAACTTGGTCCAGGATGTCGCTCCTGCACTGCCCCACGGGCTAAACTCCATCGCCGACGCCATTGTTGGCGTCCAACAGTGTGTACGTTAGAGGGTCACAGTGCAGCCTGACCTCACTCCAGCTATTCCTTCTCCTCAAGGAGTCAGCCAGAGGCCATCGGGCACCCATAGGGAGGAGAGTCAACAGGTGTACCCCCGGGGTCATCCATCCATATGATTCCGGGAGTGTCCAGCCCATCCAAATCCCCTCTTCCTGTGACTTCAGAAGCTCCAGCTCCACAGGCTGAGGAGGGTGCCACTGCCACACAGCAGGACCCCGAAACCAGGCCGGGGCCCTCCAGAAGACATTCGCCAAGGTCATCATGGACGAGACATAGCAGTCAGTAGGCTGCCCCCACTTCCACTGTGGACGTCCGGGGAGCACCAAGATGTAGCGGCAGGGTTAGGAACGTTAAGAAGATGTAGTTGCACAGCCTGGGAATGTGTTAATCACTTGTGCATAATGTTCACTGTTGTAAATAAACTCCCAAGAATATCACCTTGCCTATGACTCCTTGTTCTGATGAGCAGTGTTCGTATCACTCAGACTTGAAACCTTTCTGCACAAGATAAAGGCAGGTATCTCAGCCCAGGGCCACCTCCCAGTGCATTGTGTAACCTTCAGACCAAAGTGATGGTCTGGCCTCACTACCTGCACCTCGATGGTGCTCATTATTGCACCAGAATGTCGTGGGCAGGTGTCACAGAGTTCCATCATTCCCTCTGTGTGCTCTCAGCACCTTTATGGTGGGGCTGGCCCCCATCTCTTCATCACCTGTGACCACTGTTGCTGTGCTCCCGAAGAGGTCAGGTGCTTAAGGCAGACAAAGGATCAGGTGCTTTTAAAGTTTAACGGCTGCATCTTTGTGATACAACCTTGATCACAGAGCGCCACCGAGCTGCCCTCGGCCAGACAGGTGTCAGACATTTGCGGAGGCTATGTGAAGATCTGTGGAGTGGCCTCATTACATGTTGTCATCATCCTCCCGCAATCGAGTGACTATTAGCATCTCCACTGCATCTCAATGACAGGAGCATTATCACAAAGGGTATGTGTGCTGCCATAAGTCAGACTGGAGTCAAACATTCACAGATGCAATGTGAGAATCCATAGTTTCTCCTCACTGCATGTCATCATCATCCTCCACAAAATCTAGCAGTTATGAGGGCCTCCAAAGCACGTCTGCCTCGTCTGGCCAGTGTGAGGGCCTCATCGTCGTCATCCTTGTTTTCAAGGACTTCCTCATCCTCATCACTGTCGACGTCCTCCTCGGAGGAGGAGACCTCCAACTCCTGCATCTCCCCAGTCAGCTCCTCTCCCCATTGCAGCCCACATCAGTCTTTGAGCCATATATTCATTTCTCTAATCTTATTTGCCCTGTGCCAATTTACGCGTGGCTCAGGTAATAACCCAAAGATTAATTATCTTTTGAGGTTCTGCTTAATTAGGTGCCTAGCTCCTCATACTGACAAGGCAGAGCTTCCTTCCTCATCCTGTGTCTGTCATTGGTACCAAATGGACCATGACAACTGGACCCTATCCCTCCCACTCAGTTCCTCAGTCCTGAACCCTGACACCAGACAGTCAGCATAGCCGGCTGGACTGTCATTCTTTGCTACAGAGAACAGTGTCAATCCCCCTCACTATACTGTCCCTTACTATCACTACATTCCTACTTGCTCCCTCCACTTGAATGGCTTTCTGTACCACATTGATATGGTCAGTCAGCTCATCCATCCTGCAGCTCCCACTCTCATCCAAACAAGCTGAAAGAACCACAGACCTGTTGGACAATTCCAGAGGCTGACACCTCTGCCCTCTGGGTCCCCTTCCCTACCTCAGCTGTAGTCTCACCTTCCTGTCCCTGACCATCTTCCAAATCAGAAGACCCTATCCTAAGGGGTGTGACTGCCTTCTGATACAAAGCATCCAGGTAACTTTCCCCCTCCCTGATCTGTTGCACTGTCCGCAGCTCAGCTTCCAGCTCAATGACTCTGTGGCTTGAGGAGCTCCAGCTCAGACACTTCAGACCTGTTTGCCCTGGGTCACCTACTTGCTGCAGCCATGACACATCACCTGTCCTACCATCCTTGTGTTTAATTAATTACTTAATTATTTTACTCAATTATTTATTTTTCTTTATGTATTCTATTAATATTACCACACATTCCTGTACTATTTTAAACCTTAGGAATAGAATAGACCATAACCAGATAGTTACCAGATACTCGCTAAGTAGCTAGCTTCTTCCCCCATAGCAGAGCAAGAACCAATTCCTATAGGGTGAAAAAGTTAGAATAAGCAAAGGAACACCTCCCACCCCGTCTCACCTAACTCCCTCTACTCACCAAACTCTAAGCACTCCATTGAGGCTGCACTCAGTTGATCTTTTGTCAGTACTGACCCACTGACCTCAAATGTCCACTCCCAAGATGTTGCCCAGCCTGCTGAGCGTTTGCAGAATTTTCTGGTTTTATTTCAGATTTCCAGCTGTTGCAGTGCTTTGATGTCTGTAGTTCAGTTTGTTCAGAGCTTATCCTTTCTTTGATGGTGCTTAATTGGTGTACTGCACATCTTGTAAAAATTTGTACATGTCCAGTGTTATACCAGCGTCTGATGAGGAGGTTGGGGGTGGGGGGAAGTCCCAACTCTTCAATTGGGGTGGCTTGCAAAGGCGTACTGCAATCATTGCTGTGCTGAAGCTCAAAAATGTTTAAGCATGTGAAAATATTATTGGAACACCTCAAAAAAAAACTCCTTCATTGAGCTGCATTGGAAACTCTCTAAACAGAATCCCCAGTGTCATAAGCTTTGCTAAATTGTGTTAATATGACAAGTAACTTGGGGCATTTGAATAAAGAAAGGCTTGTATTTGTGTAGTGCCTTTCACAACCTTGGAATGTATCGCAGCATTTTTACAGCTAATGTAGTCACCGTGGTAATATCAGAAATGCAATAGGCATTTTGCGCACAGCAAGCTCCCACAAATACTAATATAACAATGACCACATAACTTGTTGCTTAACGGATAATTGTTGGCTAGAACACCAGGGGAGAATTCGCCTGTTCTTCAAAATAGTGCCACAAGATCTTTTACACCCACCTTAGAGAGCAGTCAGAGCCTCAGTTTCATATTTCATCTGGAAAATGACACCTTCAATCGTGCAGCATTCCTGTCAAATCAGTGGGAGGAATTCAAAGGCAAGATTCTACAGACACAGTGTAGACATGTCCCCACAAAGAAAAAGGGTGATACTGCCAAATCTAGAGTCCCCTGGTTACCCAGAAGCATACAGGCCAAGGTAAAGCAGAAAAAGAAAGCTTATGACAGACACAAGAAACTTAATACTGTAGAAAGCGTAGAGGAATATAAGAAGTACAGGAGTGAAGTAAAAGTGGAAATTAAGAAAGCAAAGAGTGAATATGAAGAAATATTGGCAGGTAAAATCAAAGAAAATCCTAAGATGTTTTACCAGTACATTAAGAGCAAGAGAATAACCAGGGAAAAGGTAGGACCTATCAGGTATGTACATGGTAACTTGCGGATTGATGCAGAAGATGTGGGCAGTGTTCTCAATGAGTACTTTGTCTCTCTCTTCACCAAGGAGAGGGATGATGCAGATATTCTAGTTAAAGAGGAGGAGTGTGAAATATTAGATATAATAAGCTTAGTGACAGAGAAAGTACTGGAGGGACTGGTGTCCTTGAAGGTGGATAAATCACCAGGGCCAGATGGATTGTATCCCAGGCTGTTGAAGGAAGCGTGGGAAGAAATAGCAGATGCTATTTTCCAATCGTGACTAGATACAGGCCAAGTCCCAGAGGACTGAAGGTCTGCGAATATTGTACCATTATTTAAAAAGGGTGCAGGGGATAGGCCAGAAAATTATATGCCGGTCAGTCTGACTTCAGTGGTGGGCAAATTATTGGAAACAATTCTGAGAGACAGGATAAATGTCACTTAGAAAGGCATGGATTGATCAGGGATGGTCAACATGGTTTTGTTGGGGGACGGTCATGTCTTACTAACTTGATGGACTATTTTGAAGAAGTAACAAAGGAGGATTGATGAGGGTAGTGTAGTGGATGTTGTCTACATGGATTTCAGTAAGGCATTTGAAAAGGTCCCACATGGTAGATTGGTCAGGAAAGTGAGATCTCATGAGATACAGTGGAAGGTGGCAAGTTGGATCCAAAATTGGCTCAGTGACAGGAAACAAAGTGTAATAGTTGATGGACATTTTTGCAAATGGAAAACAGTTTCCAGTGGTGTTCCACAGGGCTGTGTTGGGGTCCTTGCTGTTTGTTGTATATGTTAATGATGTAGGAGGCATGACTGGGAAATTTGCAGATGACACAAAAATTGGCTGTGTCGGTGATAGTGAAGAGGATTGCTGTTGTCTCCAGAATTATATTAATATTTTTATTGAGTGGGCGGAGAAGGGGCAAATGGATTTCAATCTGGAAAAGTGAGAGGTGGACAAGGTGGCCTTGAAAACATATGGAATGCTTTCCTTTATTGGGTGACATGTTGGATACAAAAAGCAGGGATGTAATGTTGAACCTGTATAAAATGCTGGTTAGACCACAGCTGGAATTTTGTGTACAGTTCTGGTCACCACATTACAGGAAGGACATAATTGCTGTGGAGAGAGTGCAGAGGAGATTTACGAGAATGCTGCCAGGGCTTGAAAATTGCAGCTATGAGGAGAGATTGGATGGGCTAGGGTTGTTTTCCTTAGGACAGAGGAGGCTAATTGAGGTGTACAAAATTATGAGGGGCCTAGATAGGGTAGACAGGAGAGACTTGTTTCCCTTAGCTGAGGGGCCATTTACCTGCGGGCATAGATTTGAGGTGATTCATAAAAGGATTAGAGGGGGCATGAAGAAAAGCTTTTTCACCCAGAGGGTGGTGGGCATCTAGAATTCACTGTCTAAGTTGGTGGTTGAGGCTGAAATGCTCAACTCATTTAAAAGTTACCTGGATCTGCACCTGAAGTGCTATAACCTGCAAGGCTAAGACCAGGTGCTGGAAAGTGGGATTAAAATGAGCGTCTAGTTTCTTTTTCTTTTCTTTTTGGCTGGCACAGACATGATGGGCTGAATGGCCTCTTTCTGCACCGTAATTTTCTGTGGCCCTTCATTGTAGCACAGGACATGTCAGTCTGGATTAAGGGTTGAAGGCACTGTTGGAAGTTGAACCTACTGACTCCAGGCAAGGGTGCTTCCCACTGAGCCACAGATGATACATTGCAAGATATCACATTTTTTTAAAAATGTTTTTTACTCAAACAAACGCTTCCAATCTAAAAACAAAACACTAAAATCGCTTACTCCGCATAAATCCTCCAGCAATATGTTTAAACAGATCATATTTTTAAGTCTTTATTTTTGATGCATTGCAACCCAGTGGGTTAACACACTGGGGTCCTTTAACATCTGGGAATTAGGATTGAATGCAGCTCAGTTCTGTTTAATAAAAGTTTCTTTCTGCCCTCACTCTTGCACGGGCCCCAAGGTGAAATAGTTCCTGTTGGACTTGATCCACAGTATGGAACTGCGTGCAATTCATCTGTAATTGGCACTGAATTGGCATTTGTTTGACAAAGGAGTCAAGGGTTATGGGAGACAGGCAGGAAAATGTTGTTAAGGACACAATCAGCTCAGCCATGATCTTGTTGAATGGCAGAGCAGGCTGGAAGAGTCGAATGGCCTGCTCGTCTTATTTCTTATGTTCAATCGCACACAAAGAGGCTGTAAAGGTATGGGAGTGGGAAATATTAACGGCTGGGTACATTTCTGAGGTTGGGTTTAAGGTGTGTTGTAGCAGTAGGGAACCTTTCTGTGCACCTGACCTTTGCTGCAGCTGACTTACAAGTGTTTAATGCAGCAACAAGGCTTCAGAAGTGGACAACTGTTGCATTCCCTGTGACTGATATAATTTAAAGCATAAATTTGCCTTTTAGGAGAAGAAACTATAAGTGTCAGCTGTGGATCAATGGATAGCACCTGTAGGGTAAAGGGTTAACAGCAGAAGCCTCGTGATACTGATGTAATAATTACAGATCACATGACTGAGAAATAAGAGATCTGGAAGGAGTAGAAGTTCCAATCTTGTCCAGAGACTCCAATACGTATATGGTAGCTGTAAGTAAAGAGTAATGGTTTTAAGAAACTATAGTTTCAAGCAGCTTACATTGGGAGAACAGAGAAGCCCCAGTGAATTGTCAAGACCCCAACCACACAACATGACAGCCAGGTAATTCTGTTTTTGTTTTGGATTTCCAGCATCCGCAGTTTTTTTGTTTTCATGACAGCACCCTCACCTTTTTGCCAGAAACTTGTGAATTCAGTCTCAGATAATTGAGCACACAATCCAGATTGATATTCCAGTCCCCAGTGCACTATCAATGGAATGCTGTACTTTGAGTTACTGATTTTCAGGTGAGATGTTTAACCAATATCAATCCACTTAACTGGGTGCAAAAGAACTGGGAGTACTATTTTGAGGAAGAGCAGGAAATTCTCCTTGGTGTCCTATCCAATATTTATCTTTCAACCAACTTCAGTAAAACAGATCATTTAGTCATTTTCACATTGCTGTTTGTGGGACCTTCCTCTGCTCAAAATTGGCTGCCACATTCATATGTTACAACGGTGACCACTTTTCCAAAATACTCATTGGCTGTAAAATGCTTTGAGACATTCAAATCATGAAAGGCCCTATACAAATACATATCTATCTTCCTCCTTCACAATTATTGTTGGAATGACTTTTGCATTGTTGAACACTGTTTATTGCAGTAATGAATGGTGATTGGCAACATTTATTGATGTTCTGTTGAGCTAGTTAAGATGTTCTTCGAAGCCTTCGCTGATGCTTCAATACATGAGTTATTGACTTTGATATATTGTTTAAATTGTGAGCTTTTTCTAAAAAAAAAAGTCAGCTGCAACATTTTGTCTAATGCAACGCCAGACATCAGATGCGAATAAGCCAGCTTCAGAAGATGTTTGAGAGAAACTTTCTAATTCTCTTGGACTTTCACGGCCTTCACAAGAACTCCATTGTTTGAAGGCATACCCTGCAAGTCTCATTCATTTTCCATTAGCAAATGGAGGAAACTAATGAGTAAGTAGAATGGAATGGGAGAAAAGTCTGTATTGAAGCAGAGTAAAAGCGGTGCTGTATAACCTCACTCATTAGCATATATTCCAAGTGCTTTGTTTACTCATTGGGAACTTTTTTGGTAGAACCTTTAGACCAACCGCTGCTGAAACCTGACAACTTTTGAGTAATACTTCTGCAAGAATCCTGTGGTTAGGAGGGCTCACAGAAGCCTATAACCTTCAAACACACTTGCTGGTGCAATCCAGACAGATGGACCACAGAATCATACAAACAGAAGGAAGCCATATGGCCCATCATTCCTGTGCCAACTCTTTTAAAGTGCTATCAAATTAGACTCAATCACCTCATCTTCCAGGGTAATGGAAAAAACCTGGGGAAAAAAAATATTTTCAGGGTATATGTCCAATTCCCTTTTGAAACTTAATGTTGAATGTGCTTTCATCACCCCTTTCAAGCAATACATTCCAGATCATCACAGGTGCCACCCTCATGTTGGGCATATGATGTGTTGTTGCTGCCGAGTCAGCTGTGTCTTGTTTAAGCTGCATCTGACCTCTACTACAACTTCCAGGCAGCGGGCGATTGACGGGGGAGTCCCGCCCGATGGTTTGTCCCTCTTCCGTGGCTACGTTCGTGGCCAGATGTCTTTGGAAAGGGAGCACGCGGTGTCTGCTGGCACTCTCGAGGCCTTCCGTGCTCGGTGGGCACCGCGGGGACTGGGGTGTTTTATGGACCCCTTTAATCACATTTTGGTTTAAAGTTTGTAAGTTTCCTTTAAACTTTGTTCTTGGTTTTACAGCTGACATGAATTGGGGCTGTGCCTGATTTATCCCAATTTTGTTAATTTAGTTTGATTGTTTTAACTCAACAAGTTACAAGTGCTTAGTGCTAAAACTAGGTGCCAGAAGACACATGTTACATTGCCTAATCAGTTTATCTGGAGGAGCAAGGGAATTACAAGTATTAGCATGAGTTGCTTTTTGATCAATGTTCCTCAAGATCTGCATCAACAACTTGAAACTTATACAAACTAATGGATTCATAGATTTAAGCTTCATATGTAGATGTAAAATGTTTTTTTTTTTAAATGTTCTGCTGGATAAAATAAGAACTGCATTGCCCATAGAGAAAGAAAGAAATGGAAATGAAAAACAACTAAGGTGGTCAGTATCTACTGAATAAATTACATCTGGAATATTAACCTTTCTCTATCATCTTCTGTGCATCTCCAATGTTTATTTTGATTTTATTTTCGATTGTTCGTGCCTTTTTTTTTTGTTGCGTCACTGGAGAATTCAGTTATGAAACCGATTTTGTCTTTAGTATTGGTATTATGACCAAGTACGGAGGGGTGAATAAACTCCTCTCTTTTCCGTCCCTGAGGTTGGCTATAACAGATTTTGAATTTTTGAAAAGTTGAGATTTTTTGCATACTTGACTGTGTGCAAAGCTATATGAAGAAATAAGCCAGCCAGTTCTCTTGAGTTAACGCGTATGGAGTTAGTTTTATTGTTTAAAAACCCACTCAGGTAGAAGTGAGAGACTTATTAAAAAGATAAAAAAACATGTGCCAAATCCCATGACATGCACATGCGCATGCACGCCAGCATGCAAAACAGAGCAAGTTACAGGGTGGAGGAGGTGGAATTGATAAGAGTTCAAGCCCATAAGAGCAGAAAATACATTTTTATGTTCCTTTGGTGGTCTTGAAATTCCGGTGGGGTTGCGGCGGCTGTAAGCTGGTTATTTTCTGGACAGTCTTTTAAACTGTAATCCGTCTCTTTCCAAAATGGATATTATGACACATGAAGTTTCTTTCAATTGAAATTCTCTATCTCTGTGATGTAATCCAAAATGTAACAGGGTCTGGAAATTGCAGGGAGAGAGAGGTAATGTTACTGGTCCATTCTGCAGACTCCCTCTGGGTCTGCTGTAACATACACAGAGCTTATAATCATTGCTTTACACATGTGGGGTTTCAGTCATGTGACAGCCGCTATTAGCACACAATGGAGGGCCAACCATATTAACAAAGGATCTTCAATCTCCCATTATCAAAGATATCAAGATGCCCTTGAAACAAATAGGGGATCCTTAGCACCCTTCTTGCATAATAAGTTTTGTTGGTCCTTCTTTGTTCCTGGCAGCTTCCTGGACTCAGCAAGCCTGTACCCTATTGTCCTTATGTTTTGCAGAAAGTTCAGGCAAGGTGGGCCTGAAGCCCATCAGGCAAACTGCCTAGACCTGTCCCCCTAGTATTCCACATTCAGATGCGGCTAGAACCTTGACCAATTTGTAGGTGACTTCTGCAGCCATTTTAAAATAATGTCTTTGTAGTTCTAGCTGTTTCTTTTCTTTTTTAAAAACAATCCAAGGCATTACACCAGCTGATGAAACTAACAATTAATAGTCCTTGGTCCAACACATTGTTGTGACAGCGGCAGTCCGAGAGCTTTGATTTCCATGCTCCTGCACTTCTGTTAGCAGTGGGATCTCATGACAAAGCAAGCTGATGGAAGCATGTCATAGTGACCCAGTTGCACTTCCATGCTGTTGCAACTTTGTCACTGATCATCACTACTTGCTGCTTTCCCGTAGCTACGCATAAGAACAGAAGTTTTGCCGGGAGCGAGTCGAAAGCAAAGTACTGCAAATGCTGGAAACCTGAAATAAAAGCAGAAAAATGCTGGAAATACTCAGATCTGGCAGTATCTGTGGAGAGCGAAACAGTTAATATTTCAGGTCGACAACCCTTCTTTAGAACTCCTATTCAGACTATTGAACTCTGGGAAACTTTGCAGTCAAACCTGCTCCTGAGTTCCGCACACTTTCCAGCAGGTATGTGTTTACTGGGATGGGCTCAGAAACAGAGAGCATAACCTTAAAATTAGGGCTAGGCAGTTCAGGGTGATATCCCAAAGCACCACTTCACACACAGGTTATTAAGGTATATGGCACAAACATGATAAGTTGTGATGCAGATTACTGCATTATAATTAAATATGATTGCAACAAGCTTGAGGGATTGAATGTCCCTGTGTCTAGATGGGAGCTAGAAGTCTTGGCTAATTTGTTCTTTCTCTAACCCAGGAATCTCAGACCAACTGTTGGATTCACTGCATCTAACATTTTTTGACAACTCAAAAGCTCTTTTAAGTTGAAATATCACATAACCAAATGCAATATCTGTTTGCAGATAATGAGAGTAAAGGTGATGGTTCACTCCCACATTCGTCAATCTCCGATAAGCCGCCTGAATCCATGCCAACTCAAGACCTCTCCAACATACAGGTGCCTCCCGGTGATCATCCACCATCAAATTTCTCAACCATTCATATCCCTCCTGGTGCGCACGCTCCAGCCAATACTCCAGCGGAAGTGCCGGGCAGCTCAGGTACGACACACCACAGCATTGTGGAGAACGCAGAGAATGTGTTAAAAGGTTCAGGTAATGGACTGCCGGCATGAGGCTATTTTTCCTGTTTGTACAATGTTGGCACAGAACCTGTCCCTCTCACAACGATGGGAAACTGCATACACTTATCCCATGATTTTCCTGGAATGGGAATGGTGGACCACAATAGCACAATCAGCTATCCTGGCAGACAGCGAAACCTGATGCTATCAAGTGGACACACAAAGCACCTGGCCGCAGAGGTTTGGGTGAGAGTACATTGAGTTGCCTCATAGATTTGCCTTTCTGAATGTTACAGTGGCTACTTTGTAAGGGGCAGTTCATTAATTATGTTCACATGAATACCCTCTTCTGTAAATAGTGTGTAGAAATTCTGAAAATAGGGTTGCATGCATATGTAAAAAAATTCTACAAGCTATAGGTAAATGCCTGTGGATGAGCATCATCCATGGAATTCTCTGCCTCAGAATGTGGTGGAGACGGGGTCATTGAATATTTTTAAGGCCGAGGTAGATAGATTCTTGTTAGGCAGGGGAATCAAAGGTTGTCGGGGTTAGCCGGGAATATGGAAATCGAAACACAAGAAGATCAGCCATGATCTTACTGAATGGTGGACCAGGCTTGAGGGGCTGAATGGTCTACTCCTGTTCCTATTTCGTATGATCTTATCTGTGGAGTACTAGCAGCTTCAGGAGAGAACATTTAAAAGGAAATTAAAATAATGTACATATTAAGTATGCAAGGCCATCAAGCTCACCCATGTTCTCCCTAACTGTTGGACACTGTAACCTCATGCACCATCCCCCCCCATTCGTTAGTTGTGCTAACATCTAGCGGGACATTGAGAAAACAAATCTGGAACCAACTTTAAGAAAACATCCCTAATTCTCTAAGTCAGAAGTGGCTAAACTAAAGACAGTGAAACCTAGACATATCATGTGAGACCCAACACTCCACTTCACTAAATCCATTCTAGCTTTATTTGTTTGTTTGGGCTGTATGAATATTCTGGACTTGGAGGTTTGGGGAGGATTGTTTGTAGCCACCATTGCTGCATCTTTGTATTCTTAAATCAACAGTGGTAGCTGTTAAGATCAGCACTTGAAGGTATTTGCACATTAATTAATTGAAGGTTTGCGTGTGGCGTCCATGTGTCCATGGTATCCACCCAAGCAGCCTAGGATTCTCCAATGATGGACATAGGCTTGCTTGATCGTATTAAGAGGTTGCACTAAACCGTTCTGTTGTCCTAGTACTTTATGGTAATGTATAAAGCTGATCAGTTTTAATGTCGATAAAATGTTGCCTTAGTTATGTTAAACTATATAGTGTGCTTAACATTATACCTGAAATATATTCAGCTAACTTCTGATGACGAACATTTCGGTGCTCAACTGCGCTGCAGCTCTGGTTCACTTCTACTCTTGAGACTTGACCGTAGCATCAAGCTTGAATACAATGAAGCAGAAAGCAACTCCGTGAAATGGCTATAATATGGAGTAGATAGGTGGCTGCTTTGTGCAAATTTTCTGTGGCCTTCAATTGTAAGTCACTTGATACTGTGAAAAGTGACCAACATAGAGAAGTAATTATTCTACGAAGGTGACCAGGAGTAGATGTTGCACTGTAGCTCCATTTCTTTGCCTTGTTTTAACCAGTATGTTGAGCACAAAAAGAGAAGTCTTAATCTGTAAATTGTAATGCTTTGGACATTGGAACTACTGTAACCCCAGACTTGGTTCAGAAAGGGCAGTTTCTCTTTTTTTTGTTGAACTTTCCCATTTTTTTGTTAATGCCTCATGATCTGAAGCTAACTTGGCAATTTCAGAACCGCAATGTTACTCTTAACTTCCCATAATGCAACCTCAAAACATTGAGGAACTGTTGAAACATAAGCCAATATCTGCAGTTGTAATTTTTAAATCTTCAACCATCCAGTACAAGGTGTACTTTTAGAGAGGGTCCTATGGTAGGTTAAAGTATAATATCAAGAGTAGATCTAAGGAGCGATTCTCTGAATATCAACTCCCATACAGTACCTCCAACCAGAAACACATTTGACAAATTGGCTTGGAAGAACAGGTGATGCAGTGGGTCAACCCATTGTCCATTAGAAACCTGGATTCAAGTACATCCCAGACTGATGAATTCAAAGCCTTCTCTATCCCCGCGCCCCCCCCCCCGCCTTGCCGCACCAACTTCTATTTTGAAATTACTTCGGTCACTCCTACTGCAATTGATTATATCCGACGTTTGGGGCAGAGTAGAAACAGCTTTACTAGTGCTAGGATTGACAGTAGGGATGTGGCTGACAGCCATGATGGTGCCAGTGGTGAGGGAGGGGTGTTCGTGTTCCCTAGTTGGATAAAGTGCGCCCACCCCAGCCGCCACATACACACACACACCGCCCCTCCCCCCCCAACCAAGTAATTGTTAGGAGGCTGCTGCATTTCAACTGCTGTGCCGACTGGAAATTTCTTAGTAGGCCACTTAATTCCCTCAATTGGCTACCTTCCCGAAAAGAAATTGCAGGTGGGATAGTGCCAGTGAAGTGGCATGCCAGCCAGTGGTGTGAAATAACACTGCCACCCACCCCCATCAGCCTCCAGAAATCCCACCCGAGGTGTTCCAAATGTCAGTGTCATCACACTTGCTTCTCAGTCAGAAGGTCATGGGCGCAAGCCGTACTCCAGTTGTGAGCTGTGGAGATGTCACTTTGGTTCCGCTGGGCGATGTGCTTTGTTGTGTTTGGGTTTATTGTTGGGGCAGCATGCTGAAAGCTTTATTCTTCATCATTCTCAAGCAGCCAAGCTCTGCTCAGAGCATGGGAGAGCTTCAACTGACATGTATAAAATGAAAAAAATTCATTCCCAGGAAACAAGCTCAAAACCAGCTTTAGGGGTGGGAACCACTGAAATGGGAAGGCTTTTCATTTTATTTTACAGTGCTGTCTTTAAGATCCCCGGGGTCTACAACAAATTTCAAGTTATCTCGTAATTTTTTTTTCTGGTTGGATGCTTTTCTTTTTAAAAACAAAGTTTAATTATTTATCCTGAATCTCCATTTCCCTTGGCTTCCCTGGGTTATGTACCATCTGGAGCTAGCAGGGTGAGCAGCCAAGTGACTCCCAGACCTCTGTCAGTGTCTCTCTGAAAACAGCTGTTAAAATATGGCCTGGGTGCGTCTCTCTCTCTCTCTCTCCTTTGGAATTCCCTGCTTGATGCCTGACCATGATCGCCTGGCAAAAAGAGGAAACTAGATTTTTGAGAGTGGTTCTGCAATATCACCTCCTTCCATTACTGGCAAACCTGCTTTATTTGTGCTGCTTGTGAATTCAACCACAATAAGATAACTGCATACATAGTTAAAGCATGGCTTTGCCAGTCTGTTGAAGACCCGCTAATGGTTACACTCAAGGTGTAAACGTAAACCCTTATAAGAACAGAGGGCCACTTCTTTTTGGTCTGTTTTGCTTATAGCCAAAGTTGAAGCCCCTGTAAGGGAATGCTGTTACTTTCCTCACCTAACAATGCAATGAACATTGGTGGTTCGGGGCAATCTGATAAAGAAAATAAGACACCAGCGTGTGAATGATTGGAAGTATGAATTTGCATTGCAGTTTTTTTAAATTTATTCTTTCAAAGGATCTGAATGTCGCTGGCTGGGTCAGATTTATTGTCCATCCCTAATTGCCCTTGAGAAGGTGATGGTGAGCCGCCTTCTTGAACCTCTGCAGTCCGTGTGGTGCTAGGAAGGGAGTTGCAGGATTTTATCCCAGCAACGATGAAAGAACGGCGATATGGTTCCAAGTCAGGATGATGTGTGGCTTGGAGGGGGAACTTCCAGTTGGTGGTTTTCCCATGCATCTGCTGCCCTTGTCCTTCTAGGTGGTAGCGGTTGTGGGTTTAGAAGGTGCTGTCGAAGAAGCCTTGTTGAGTTCCTGCAGTGCATCTTGTAGATGCCACTGTGCATTTGTGGTGGAGGGAATGAATGTTGAAGATCGTGGAAGGGGTGCCAATCAAGTGGGCTGCTTTGTCCTGGATGGTGTTAAGCTCCTGGAGTGTTATTGGAGCAGTACTCAGGCAAGTGGAGAGTATTCCTTCACACTCCCAACTCCCTACACTTACCTTGTAGACAGTTGACCAGCTTTGGGGAGCCAGGGGGGTGAGTTGCTCGTGACAGAACTCCTAGCTTCTGAACTGCTCTTTAACCACCGTATTTATTGCTAGTTCAGTTCCATTTCTGGTCAATGGTAGCCCCCAGGATGTTGAGAGTGGGAGATTTAGAGATGGTAATGCCATTGAATGTCAAGGAGAGATGGTTCGGTTCTCTCTTGTTGGAGACTGCTATTGCCTGACACTTGTGTTGCATGAATGTTACTTGCTACTTATCAGCCCAAGCCTGAACGTTCTTCAGGTCTTACTGCGCCTGGACACAGACTGTTTCAGTAATCTACAGTTAAAGACATGGCGAGCATGACAAAGCTCCAACAGCATGTTTATTCCCATCAAAAGGGGAGCATGGGAGCATGAAAGGGATGTTCATTAAAGGGCAGAAAAGAAAGAGTAGTCGTTTTGCAGATGGCTTTTCGGCTGGGGCACTGTAAGAGTTTGCAGGGCTTGGTACGGGTCCATTTTTATTCTCAGTATCGGATCATAGAATGATAGAGTACAGAAGGAGGCCATTCAACCCATCGTAATTGCGTAAACTCTTTGAAAGAGTTATCCAATTAGTACCGCTCCCACTGCTTTTTCCACATAACTTTTTTTTTTTCTGTTCAAGTCTTAAAAATTACTATTGAATCTGCTTCCATCGCCCTTTCAGGCGCACTCCAGATCATCACAACTTGCTGCATCACAAAATTTCTCAAGTGCCCTACAATGATGGTAAAGTAAGGGGTGCAGTTGACAGACAAAAATAGGTTGACAGACTGACGGATACAAGGTGGAATTTAATTTGGAGCAATCTGAGCTCATATATTTGGCAGGAAGGATCAGGAAAAGGAATGCACACTGAAATGATAAAACTGTAAAAGCAGAGAGAGCTAGGAGTTTGGGTTCATTTTTATTTACAGGAGAAGACAAATTAGTAGGTAAAGCTATGTTTTTTAAAATAAGCAGAACATTGATTTGTAAATAGATGGATTGAATATACAACTAAGGAGGTAGAATTGAACCTATGCAAAATACAGGCCAGGGTGCAGTTGGAATGCTGAATGCAGTTCTGGGCACCTCTCTTTAGAAGGAATGCAGGTTCGTGGTGGGCTCCTGAAGAGATTCACTAAATGATTCCAGAGGTCGGTTATAAAAATAAACTATCAAGACCTAGAAGGCATAAATTAAAAGTGAAATACAGCAGGTACTGACATTGAACTGTAAACAGAAACTGCTGGAAATACTCAGCTGATCAGGCAGCATCTGCAGAGAGAGAAAAACAGAGTTAACATTTTGAGTCAGTGACCTTTCATCTGAACTGAAACGTAACTCTGTGTTTTTCATTTTACTCTTTGCACAGATGCATCCTGATCTGAATATTTCCAGTATTTTCTGTTTATATTTCAGACTTCCAGCTTCAGCTCATATTGCTGCACATTGCTTCCAGCTTTTTCTGTTTTTTATATTATATTTATGTTTTATATTCTATCTGTTTTTACATTTGGCATAAATTTAAGGTCACCATAAAAAAAAAATAAAAAGGGGGCTAGATTTTCCTTTTCTTTGACAGAGGTTTATTAGGATATGGAAATTTTTCCCCAAAACAGTGGTGGAAGCAGAGTCCTTAACAGCTTTTTAAAATCAAAGTGGATAAATAATTTAAAAGTATAAATTTAAAAGGGTTGTGGAGAGGGTGGAGGAATGGGGACTGTGGATAGCTTTTTGAGAGCAGGTGCAGGCACAACTGGCTAAATACCTTCCAATTGTGACATAAAATATGCTATAATTCTATACATTAATTCTATACATTTCTACGTCACCATTTGAGATTGTAAGGGACCGTTTTTTTTTTACCAGAATCGGAAGGATAGATGCATAGTGAAAGCTAAAAAGGTCTTTCAAAATATTAATCTTTGTTATGTTTGTGGTGAGATGCTTCGACAATATTATTTTCCACACACCCGTGCTCTGCTGCACTTCACTGCATTATCTCTTTCTCTCTCTCTCTCTCACACACACACACACACACACACACACACACACACACACATTGATGAACTTCAGGGGACTTTCTGGAAATACTGACACTGGGACCATGACCAACACTGACACACTCCTGGGGCACTCTCCGATCCTAATTTCCACAAGAAATGCGACAACTTCCATGAGAAGAACGGTTGTGAACAACGTGTATTATTAATTAACAGCAACAGAAATAATCAGATGAAAGTTAGATTCATTCTAGGAAGGCTAATTGAACAGCAATGGATACTTATACAAACCTACGAATGTATGGGAAATTTTAGGTGGCTTTAGCCTTCACTGTATGCTCAAAGTGCAAGGTGTAAACAAATTTGTTGCTTCATAAGACAGCAGAATTAAGAAACCTGAAGCCCATGTTGAGGGACCTTCGTTCGAAAATCTTTGCAGGAACTCTGTCCATCTGTAAGAAATCAGCTGTGTTATCAGAACAAGGACCGATAGTTCATGCCAGCTTCTGCTAAACACTGCCCTTTAGATAGTTAAGGCTGACTGACCTAACTGCTCAGAATCCAAAAGTGTTTATTTTGCACTAAGAAACTGGTTAGCTTGTAGCAAACACTGTAAACAAAGCCTCAGAATGGGAATTCGGCATTGCAGACTGAATCAGTTTGAAGTGGGACCAGATTGCAGAGTTTTCTCTCCCCTTCCCCCACTTTCACAGCGAGCACTGTCCTGCTATAAGTCATGTTAACCCTATGAAGATAGTAGTCAACTTTCTACAGCAAATAGCATGCTGTTACAAAATAGTCATTTTTCTCAGACTAGGTCATTCACACACACAATGCCTCATTTGTATTTACTACAAATTGCAGTCCATACTGTTCAGCCTTGATAGAATATTGAAATAAAACACCCTTCTGCTGAGTGGGCACTGAACCTCTTGTTATATTGTCTGCATTCTGAGAAACTTGAAATTCAGGAGGTGCAGCAAGGGTTCTTAAAGGGACCTTGCACCCATTATGACCATAATGAAAGAAGAGAGCTTGCATTGATATAGCACCTTTCACATTACTCCATATATCCCAAAAGTGAGCCACAGCCAGTTAAGTATTTTTCTGAATTGTAATTATTCTAATGTTAGGAAATACAGCTGCCAGATGGTGCAAAGATAGACCCTACTAGCAGCAATTAAACAACTGACCACATAACCTGCTTTAGGAATTTGGATATAAATGCTAGTCAGGGCCATAGGAGAACTCCCCTGTTGTTCTAGTTCTGTGTAATCTTTATGCCCCTCTGAGAGGATGGATGGGGCTTTATTTGCACTGGAGTGGTACCAATGACTTAGGTAGGAAGGGGGATGGGGCCCTGCGATCCAAATTTAGGGAGCTAGGTAGAAAATTAGCAAGCAGGACCTCAAATGTAGTAATGTCCAGATTGCTCCCAGTGCCATGTGCAAGTGAGTATGGAAATAGGAAGATAAGGCAGATGAAGACGTGGCTGGAAAGATGGTGCAGGAGGGAGGGCTTTAGATTTCTGGGACTGGCTCTGGGGGAGATGGCACCTGTACAAGCCAGATGGGTTGCACCTGAACAGAGCTGGGACTGAGTTCCTTGCGGGGTGTTTTGCTAGTGTTGTTGGGGAGGTTTTAAACTCACTCAACAAGGAGTGTGGGAACCAGGAGAGAATATCAGAAAGTAATACCAGGGTGCACGGAATGCTGGGAGAGGCATAAACACTAAAATAGAGAATAGTAAGTTAATAGATGGAGTCGGAGTAAGAGAGCGAGTAATGAAGTATAAATCGGGGTTACACTGCATGTATGTGAATGCATGGAGTATTGTTAATAAAATTGAGTTACAGGCACGAAATTGTCTTGTGGGATTATGATGTTGTGACGATAACCGAGACCTGGCTTAAGGAAAGGTAG
This sequence comes from Carcharodon carcharias, assembly GCF_017639515.1. Lineage (NCBI taxonomy): Eukaryota > Metazoa > Chordata > Chondrichthyes > Lamniformes > Lamnidae > Carcharodon > Carcharodon carcharias. The sequence continues at coordinate 228,736,536 of NC_054468.1, forward strand.
ATCTGGATGTTAAGAAGGGTGCAGTTTTCATTGCTCAGTGTAATATATAGACCACCAGCTAATGGGAATGATATAGAGGAACAAATCTGCAAGGAAATTAGAGAGGTGTAAACGTCATAGAATAGTTATAATGGGGGACTTTAATTACCCGAATATAAATTGGGATAGTGGTCGTGTAAGGGGCAGTGAGGGACAAGCGTTCCTAGATTGTGTTCAGGAGATTTTCCTACAGCAGTATGTGTCCAGTCCAACAAAAAAGGAGACACTGCAAGACCTGGTTCTTGAAAATGAGGTGGGCCAAGTAGATCAAGTGACATTGGGGAACATTTAGTGGACAGTGATCATTGTATCATAAGGTTTAGGATGACAGTGGAAAATGACATTGGTCAATCCAGAGTAAGAATAATCGACTGGAAGAGAGCAGACTTCAATGGGGTAAGAACAGAACTGGGCCGTATAGACTGGAACCAAAGGTTGGTGGGAAAAACAGTAGCTGAACAATGAGCTACCTTCAAAGAGGAGATGGTTTGGGCACAGTCAAGGTATGTTCCCTCAAAAGGGAAGAGTAGGACAAACATCCAGAGCCCCCTGGATGTCAAAGGAGTTAGAAATTAAGTTAAAGAAGAAAGTGTGCTTATTACAGGTGTCAAGTAGCAAATACAATTGGGAACCAAGCTGAATACAGAAGGATGTGAAAAAGCAAGTATGGGAAGCAAAGAAGGATTATGAAAAAAGACTGGCAGCTAACATAAAAGGAAATCCCAAAGTATCCAAAAGCACATCAATAGTAAAAGGGTGGTAAAAGGGGGAGTAGGGCCGATTAGGGACTTAAAAAGGGGATTTACACGTAGAGGCAAGAGGCAAGGCTGAGGTATTAAATGAACACTTTGCATCTGTCTTTACCTATGAGGCAGATGCTGCCCGGACCATGGTGACAGAGGAGGAAACTCAGTCACAAGATGGCCTTGAAATTGATAAGGAGGAGGTATTAGATAAGCTGTCAGTACTTAAAGTTGATAAGGCACAGGGACTGGATGAGATGCATCCAAGAATATTGAAGGAAGTGAGAGTGGAAATTACTGAGGCACTGGCAATAACCTTTCAATGTTCCCTGGATTCAGGGGAGGTGCCGGAGGACTGGAGAATTGCAAACAATATGCCCTTGTTCAAAAAAGGTCGTAAAGATCTGCCCTGCAATTACAGACCAGTCAGTTTAACTTGGGTGGTGGGAAAACTTCTAGAAACAATTATTTGGGATCGAATTAATAGAAAAATGTGGATTGATTCAGAAGTCAGCATGGATTTAGTAAAGGAAAATCATGTCTAACTAACTTGCTGGAGTTTTCTGAAGAGGTAACAGAGATGGTTGATGAGGGCAAGGCTGTTGATGTGGTGTATATGGATTTCCAAAAGGCGTTCAATACAGTGCCATGCAATAGACTTGTGAGGAAAGTTATAGGTCATGGAATAAATGGGGCAGTAGCAACGTGGATACAGAATTAGCTGAGGGATACAAAACAGAGTAATGGTTAATTTTTGAGCTGGAAGGAGTGCAGTTCACAAAGGGGAGTTTGTAGTGGAGTTCCCCAGGGATCGGAATTGGGACCCATGCTCTTCCCGATATGTATAAATGATCTAGATCTTGGTGCGCAGGGGACAATTTCAAAGCTTGCGGATGACACAAAACTTAGGAGAATTGTAAACTGAGGAGGACAGTGTAATACTTCAAGAGGACATTGACACATTGGTAGAGTGGGCAGATAGGTGGCAGATGAACTTCAATGTGGAGAAGTGTGAGGTGATACACTTTGGTTCAAAGAACATGGAGAGACAGTATAAAATAAAGGATGCTATTCTAAAGGGTGTGCAGGAGCAGAGAGACCTGGGCCAGCCATCTTCAGCTGCCTCATCAATGGCCCTCATCCAGAAATGGGGATGTTCACTGACAAGTGCAGAGTTTTCAGTACCATTTGCAATTCTTCAGTTATTGAAGCAGTCCATGCCTGCATGTAGCAGGACATGGACAATATGGATGAATATTCCCATAAGTCATTAAAGGTGGCAGGACAGGTAGAGAGAGCTGTTTCTAAAGCATACAGTATTCTAGGCTTCATTAATAGGGGTATAGAGTGCAAGAGCAAGGAAGTTATGATGAACTTATATAAGACACTGGTTAGACCTCAGCTGGAGTATTGTGTACAGTTCTGGGCACCACACTATAGGAAGGATGTGAGCGCATTGGAGAGAGTGCAGAAGAGGTTTATGAGAATGGTTCCAGGGATGAGACACTTCAGTTATGAAGAAAGGTTAGAAAAATTGGGACTCTTTTCCTTGGAGAGGAGAAGGCTGAGAGGAGACTTGTTGGAAGTTTTCAAAATCAGGAGGGTCTGGACAGAGTAGATAGGGAGAAATTGTTCCTGCTCATAAACGGATCGAGAACCAGAGGGCACAGTTTTAAAGTGTCTTGCAAAAGAAGCAAATGCGAGGTGAGAAAAAACTTTTTCACACAGCGAGTAGTTAGGGATTGGAATGCACTGCCTGGAAGTGTGGTAGAGGCAAGCTCAATTGAGGCATGCAAGAGGGCACTGGATGATTATCTAAATAGAAACAATGTGCGGGGTTACGGGGAAAATGCAGGAGATAGGCACTAAATTAAAATACTCAGAGAACTGGTGCAGACATGATGGACCGAATGGCCTCCTTCTACACCGTAACAAATCTGTGATTCTGTGAATATCTCATTGATGCCCTCGAGGCTGGCTTGGCTTTGTTTTTTCTTAATTCACTCTTGAGATGGGTTGTTGGCAAGGTCACTATTTATTACCCATCTTTAATTGCCATTAAAAAGGTAGTTGTGGGCCACCGTCTTGAACCACTACAGCTCACTGGTGTAGGTTGTTAAGAAGGGAGTCCTAGGACTTAGACCCGGCGACAGTAAAGGAATGGCAATATATTTCATGTTGGGGTGGCGAGCGTCTTGGTAGTGGTGTACTAATGCAGCTCCATGTGCTGGTGGACAGGCTTTAGGGAGTCATGAGGTAAATTACTTGCTACAACATTCCTAGCCTCTAATCTCTTCTAGCCACAGTATTAACTGGCTACTCCATTTTAGTTTTTGGTCAATGGTAACCCAGGATGTTGATGATGAGGGATTCAATGATGGTAATGCCATTGAATAGCAAGGGGAGATCATTCAATTTTCTCTTGCTGGAGATGGTCATTACCTGGCATGTGTGTGGCTTGAATGTCACTTTCACATATCAACCCAAGCCTGAATGTTGTCCATGTCCTGCTGCATGCAGGCATGGACTGTTTCAGTAACTGAGGAATTGCAAATGGTACTGAATACTCTGCACTTGTCAGTGAACTCCCCCATTTCTGACCTTATGCTGGAAGACAGGCCGTTGATGAGGCAGCTGAAGATGGTTGAGCCTAGGCCACAAACCTGAGGAACTCCTGCAGCGACATGCTGGAGCTGAGATGATTGTCCTTCAACAACTACAACTTTTGTGCTAAGTATGAGTCCAGCCAGTGGAGAGTTTTCCCCCGATTCCCATTGACTTCAATTTTGTGAGGCTCCTTCATGCCACGCTCAGGCAAATGTTGCCTTGATGTCAAGGGCAGTCACTCTCACCTCATCTCTGGAATTCAGTTCTTTTATCCATCTTTGGACCAAAACTTTAATGTGGTCTGGAGCTGAATGGCCTAGACTGAACCCAAACTGAGCATCTGTGACCTCTTTGTTGCTGAGTAAGCGCCGCTTGATTGCACTGCCAAGAACAACTTCCATCATTTTGCTGGTGATTCAGTGTAGACTGATGGGGTAATAATTGGCTGGATTGGATTTGTCCCGCTTTTTGTGGACAGGACATACCTGGGCAATTTTTCACATTGCCGGATAGATTCCAATGATGGAGCTGTACTGGAACAACTTGGCTAAGCGTGCAGCTAGTTCTGGGGCATAAATCTTCAGTACTGCAACTGGGACATTATCAGGGCCCATAGCCTGTACTGTATCCAGTGCTTTCAGCCATTTCTTGATACTATGTGAAGGCTGGCATCTATGATGGTGGGACCTCAGGAGGAGGCCGAGATGGATTATCTACTTGGCACATCTAGCTAAAATGTTGCAAATTCTTTACTCTTGTCTTTTGCAGTAATTTGCTGGGCTCCCCCTTCACTGAGGTTGGTGATGTTTTTGGAGCCTCCTCGTCAGGTTAGTTGTTTAATTGTCCACCGCCATTCATGACAGGATAGAACAGGACTGCAGAGCTTTGATGTGATCTGTTGGTTGTTGGGTTGCTTAACTCTGTCTATAGTATGCTGCTTTTATTATTTAGCATGTATGTAGTCCTATGTAGCTTCACTAGGTTGCCACTTCATTTTTAGGTATACCTGGTGCTACTCCTAGCATGGTCTCCTATATTCCTAATTGTACCAGGGTTGGTCTCCTTCACTTGATGAGAATGGTATGTTGGGTCATGAGGTTACAGATTGCGGTTGAATGCAATTCTGCTGCTGTTGCTGATGGCACACAAAGTGTCACAGATGCCCAGTTTTGAGCTGCTATATCAGTTCTGAGTCTGTGTTGTAGTACCATACAGCAGGGTGGCCTGAATGTGAAGACAAGATTTCATCTCCACAAGGAATAATTGGTGGTCACTCCTACTAGTACTGTCATGGAAAGATGTATCTGTGACAGGTGGGTTTGTGAGGTTGAGGTCAAGTAGATTTTTATTCTTGTTAGTTCTCTCACTACCTGCTGCAGGCTCAGTCTGGCAGTTTCGTTCTTCAGGATTCAGCCAGCTCAGTCAGTAGTAGTGTTACCAATTCACCCTTGGAGATGGGCATTGAAGTTCCCCCCCTCCCCGCAAGAGTAGATTCCGTGCCATTTTTACTCTCAATACTTCTTCCAAGTTGTGTACCACATGGAGGAGCACTGATTCATCATCTGAGGGGGTGCTGTAGGTGGTAATCAGCAGGAGGTTTCCTTGGGCAAGTTTGACTTTATGCGATGAAATTTCATAGGCTCCAGAGTCAATGTTGAGGACTTTTAGAGCCACCCTCTCCTGGCTGCATACCACCGTGCCTCTTAAGTAGGGTTTGAACTCACTCTGAGGCGAGTGATACCAACTGGACGAAGACTGACACCCTACCCTAACTATGAATAGGTGAGCTAAGGCTCGTCAAATTTGCCTTCTGTTTTAATCAGCTCTCTGTTTATTCCATCACTAGGCATTTTTTATTCTTTTGTTAGGTATTTCAATTTTTCCTACCAGAATGAAGTGTTGTAAAAACGCACATGGGGAAATTATCCCCAAACAATCTTCTATCATCATTTCAATTAATTAGCATCGCTGTTGTCTTCTGTTGAGTTAGTTGCAGCAATAGCAAGGTAACACATAACAAAAAAAAACTGGATTGACAGGACTCTCTTGGTGGATTGCCATCTGAACAGTTACTTATTTATTTCCCTGTCTTAGCGTGACATTTGGAATTGGCTAGCATGGCATCCTCTGATGCCTGCTGGCTAATTTGTTCCTTTGCGCATAGTGAAACCCGTTGGTCTGTAGTAAAAGGTAAGCCTTAAAGCTTCTGTCCCATCCTACCTGGGGCTTGGCCTCTGGTATCCGTGGTAATACGTGAGACTACATCAATCCTTGGCGATGGCCTGGTCAGGTGGTGGAGTTGCCCCATGTTCAAAACATGCGCTGGAAACTTCTCAGATAAAAATATTCTTGGAAAAGGGCGAAATTCTTTGTGTCTGCTACCTATTCAGTTTTCAACTACTTCTTAAGCACCTACTGAGAAAGTTATATCCTATATTTCTCAGGTGCACCATTCTTCTCATTGGTGATTCAGTTGTCACCAAAAAGATTGGCTAGTGACTGTCACCACAGTGGATTTTCTGTTTGCAACTGGGGCAATGCATCCTGAGGTTATCCTCCTCCTCCCCTGAAAGGAAATCGATAAGCCATCACTAGCAGATTTGGCCATTTCCTATTCTGGCTTTCAAGCAATTTTCCTTTTGGGATCTTGAAAAGAATCCAGGGCATAAGTTTTTGGCTGTGTGGTGTAAGTCAATTGGAACAATTTCAGGAAGGAAATTGCTATTCTGAGCTGGCATCCCCTCCTGTGAGAAGATTGAGCAGTTTTGTTCCAATATGGCAAATCGCATTGAGTAATGTAGAACATCCTTGCAAGGCAGCTAGAAATTGGCAGTGACTCATACCTCCCCAACAGGAGCCTTTGACATTAGTAGGTTTACATAGGATTTAGCACCCTGGCTTTATTGAGTATATGACCGTTTCAAGACATACCTGGTATATTATTGAACTGAATTTTCAGATTTCTTCGATGAAACAGCACCAGTCTCTTTTCCAATCGACAGAACTGGTTAGAACTTTTTGCACAAGTTGAAGTGCAAACCTGTGTTAGTCCAGCTGGAGTAGGCTATGGAAGTATCTGGCTTTCCCTTTCAAATCTCGGTTTGAATTCTCCACATTCCTCTGATGCCCCTACACCCATTTTGAGTTAATATTAGTGCGCGTGCTGACCTTTTGCAGTTGCCCTTAAAAGACAAAAAAATGAAACACAAAAGAAAACTGAAAGCCACAAAGTTGAAATTGGATGTTTTGTCTTCTCACTGCTTCTCCTTCTACAAACAAGATTTTGGATAGAGGGGAGGTAGAGCAAGGGCTATTGCATCCCAGAGATGCAGGAGTAAAAATAACTGCATTATGGACTTAGATTTTTTTCACTTGGGGTCTAGTTCTGCAAATGGCCATTATTCATCTACAGCTCTGCTGCCCATTTTCTAATTTGCACCAGGTCCTGTTCAACCATTGCACCTGTACTCACTTACCCACATTAGCCTCTGGTTCCTGAAAGCCTTGATTTTAAAATTCTCATCCTTGTGTTTAAATCCCTTCATGACCTTCCTATTTCAGTAACCACGTTCTGTCCTCCCTAATTCAGTAACGACCTTCTGAGATCCCTGTGCTCCTCAAATTCTAACCTCTTGTACAACTCCAATTTCCAGTGGCACTCATGCCTTCAGCTGCCAGGGCCCTCAGCTTTAGAATTCTCTCCCTAAACCTCTCTGCATCTCTCTCACCTTTTAAGATGCTCCTTAAAGCCCACCTCTCCTGATAGCTCCTCATGGCTTAGTGTCACAAACATTCTGATTATGCTCCTGTGAAGTGATTTTGGACATTTTACTACATTAAAGGCACTTTATAAATGTATATTGTTGTCAGTTAGTTAAATGTGAGTAGCCTTTTGAAACATGCACATCAAAACTGAGGCCAATCTTTTCTTGACCCAGCATCCACATGGGCAGTTTCTGCTACGTAGTGATCAAGAGCAGTCCGCAAGTCGGTTGTCTCCTTGCTTACTCTGGGGTGCCTTCAACCTACTCATCCCAGCTGTGGTCAACCAGTTCAGCACAAAAGCAGGAACTGAAACTGGTTGAGTGTGGCATGCGTGGTTGAGATATGCGCTAACTTTGCCAACTGACCTCTGGAGTTATACACAATAGTTCCTCTAATCCATGCTACGCCTCTGGTTTCACAACTTCATGGCTTCATGAAGTGGTCAGGTATGTAATCAAGTCATGTTCCCTAACGCAGTCAGTTACCAGTCTCGGCTACAGCATTTCCCCACGAGAAATGAAGCAGAAGTGTGGCAAGCCAGACTGGTTTTTTCTGGCAATATTACCAGACTAGTTTTTCTGGCAATATTACTGGACTCAAGTTATCTGCCATTAGCAGGGAATATTGTGTTGGAAATTGGGACCCAATTGAGGAAAAGAGAAAGTATAAGCAAATGTACCTTACCCTCTTCCAAAAACATTCCATTGGATTAACACTTACGCTGTCACAGTTGCAACATCATAGGGAGTGCATTTGGAGACACATGATTTGCTGTTTGTGTGCACAAGTTTTATGGCCTGGACTTTATTCCATAAATAACTTCCAATGGCGAGAATCAGAGGGATAAATGACTTTGCATTTTCTCTATTGCTGTCACATCTAGTAAGGCTGTGAGTAAAGATCGTATGTTCTGCTGCATTGCTTCATACTACATCTCACTTTGAGATTTAATAATGCTGTGCCAGAATGTTGGTGAACATCCTGAAGGGAGGAAGGAAGAGATATTATCTTGTATATGTTAAACAATGATTGTGAAAGGAGTATGTGATCCTTGTGCATGTTTTTTTAAATATTTGTCCATTTTTTGGCAAATCTTGTCAGATCGGATCGTATGTCTTTGTGCAACCAGTAAGCGCTTTCACAGGGGTTTCGTTACCTTTTAAAAGTAGAGTGACTGGCATGGATATTAATATGAGCTGGCTAAATTTCCACATCGAGGTTGCATAAATGGTGAAATTTAATTAAAATGGAAACCCCAATCCCATTTAAACAGCAGTAAAGAGCCATTTCAGAATAATCGGTGACTTTTACGAGGGAGAACTTGCTGCTAGGTCTCTGCTGCAGTGTTTGGATCTCACTTGTTCTTTTCCCAATACTTTTCCTTTCTTCTTTTTGCAGCTTTGCCGAATACTCCAACAATACAGCCAGTGCCACAGAACGTACCAATAATTGACCCGTCGTTGTACAGCATAAAGCCTCAGGGTAAGATCAGAAACTCTTCCAAGTTTTCCAGCAGTTAGATAATTGATGCTGTATACAGCAAGTTATAATGGTCTGGTGCCACACATGAGGCCCAAGTGCTGGCAATGAGCACATCATAACATAGATCATTCATTCAGAACATCTAATGAGGATTCGACATCAATTTGACAGCAAAAACCAATGTGCTCACAACAGCTTAACTTCTTGTGCACCCAATCAAGAATGCAATCATACACAAAAGCCATGAAAACCTGAGGGCAATCAACAGAGAAGGAATGACTTGTGTATATATATCACATTATCAGGACTCAAAAATTTATCTTCAAAGTGTTTCCATTCCATTGAAGTAGCAAACATTCTATTAAAATAGCAGGCTCCCACAGCCAATTGAGCTGCATTTGTTTGGTGATATCGATTCAGAGAGGAATGTCGGCCTTCCCTCTTTTACAAGTGCATGCAGTGGGATTTTTAAATATCCACCTAAAACACAGGAGCTGTCAGACTGCGCCTTGATTTAAAGTTATACTCATTGTACAGATGTGCATAACATTAACAAGCATTTCATTGACATGACACAACTATGTGCTCCTCAATGTCTAAAAGTATAGGAAACGTTCACGTAGAATGGGTCTTCAATATGCAGTCTGTATAAATGAATATGTTCACATACATTCTGCAGGGAGAAGACTCAATACTTGAAGTGTTTTCTTTTATTCATTTAGGGGATGTGGGCTTCGCTGGCTGGGCCAGCATTTATTACCCATCCTCCCATCCTTAATTGCCTTTGAGAAGGTGGTGGTGAGCTGCCTTCTTGAATCGCTGCAGTCCATGTGGTGTAGGTACACCCACAGTGCTGTTAGGAAGGGTGTTCAGGATTTTGACTCAGCGACAGTAAAGGAACAGCGATATATTTTCAAATCAGGATGATGAGTGGCTTGGAGGGGAATTTCCAGGTGGTAGTGTTCCCATGTATCTGCTGCCCCTGTCTTTCTAGATGGTAGCGTTCGTGGGTTTGGAAGATCCCACCACAAGATTGTTGCACTGATGCGCTAGGCTCCTCGATCATTGAGAATGGGGATATTTGTGGACCCTCCTCCTCTACTGAGTTGTTTAATTGTTCACCACCATTCACGACTGCATGTGGCAGGACTGCAGAGCTTAGATCTGATCCATTAGTTGTGGATTTGCTTAGCTTTGTCTATCACATGCTGCTTATACTGTTTAGCATGCAAGTAGTCCTGTGTTGTAACTTCACCAAGTTGATATCTCATTCTTAGGTATGCCTGGTGCAGCTGGCGTCATGCCCTCCTGCACTCTTCATTGAACCGGGGTTGATCTCCTGGTTTGGTGGTAATGGTAGAGTGGGGGATATGCCAGGCCATGAGATTACAGATTGCTGATGGCCCACAGTGCCTCATGGATTTCCAGTTTTAAATTGCTAGATCTGTTTGAAATCTTTTCCATTTAGAACGGTGCTGGTACTACACAACACAATGGACGCTGAAGTCCCCCAATTAGATTACATTCTGCTTCCCCCAAGTGGTGTTCAATATGAAGGAGCACTGATTCATCAGCTGAGGGAGTGTGATAAGTGATAATCAGCATTAGGTTTCCTTGCCCACGTTTGACCTGATGCCATGAGACTTCCTGGGGTCAGAGTCGATGTTGTGGACTCCCAGGGAAACTGTAAGGTATGATTCCGTGAGTATGACTATGTCAGGCTGTTGCTTGACGAGTCTGTGTGGCAGCTCAAGCCCCAGAAGTTAGTAAGGAGGACTTTGAAGAGTCGACAGGGCTGGATTTGCTGTTGTCGTCTCCAATGCTTAGGTCAATGCAGGTGGTTCATCCAGTTTCATTCCTTTTTATTGACATTTTTGTGTTTTGATGCAATTGAGTGGCTTGCTAGGCCATTTCAGAGAGCATCCACATTACTGCAGATCTGGAGTCATATGTAGATTTTCTCCCCTAAAGGGTTCTTACGACAATTGGCAATGGCTTCATGGGTCATCTTTTAATTCCAGATTTTTATTGAATTCAAATTCCACCATCTGCCGTGGTGGATTGGAACCCGGGTCCCCAGAGCATTACTCTGGGTCCCTGGATTACCAGCCCAGTGATAATACTGCTACGCCACCGGTCAGTATTTACTGTATCTATTACTTGTAATTTATAAGTGTGAGTTAAAAGCAAATTATTAGAATTGTGCTACAAATTAGGAGGGAATCTCTTCTCCCTTTGCCATTCTGTCTTGCAAAACAAGCCCTAACATATTTGTTTACAAGTTTGCAGCATTTTGCTTTGTTTTTACGAAAGCAAAATACTGCCAATGCTGGAAATCGGAATTAAAAACAAAAGTGCTGGAAATACTCTGCAGGCCAGGCAGAAAGAAAATGGAGAGAGAGAGTTAACGTTTCAGGTCAATTCTGATGAAGGGCCGCTCAATCTAAAAGCTAACTCTGTTTCCCTCTCCATAGTTTTTCCAGCATTTTTTTTTTGTTGCTTTGTTTCTTTCTAGTTATCCTCCGGAACTTAATGCAGCACTTACAAGATGGTTCTCTCACTTTGGGTTTGAACTTAGCGTGTATTGACCGCAGTGATGTGTTTGGGGGCCCCAAAATGAACTGTTTTCTTGGCTGGTTCAGTAGAGATGCTAGCGGGATCCAATTCCAAAACACTGAACTGACCTAGTATTGCTGGAAAGTGGCTTAATGAGACCATGCAAAATGTAAATGTCACAAACTGTGGCAGTTTGGTACTTTCTAAAGACTGAGAAGGAATGAACTACATTTTATTGCATCCTGTGTTATACAAGCTACTTCATTCCAACACTTGGAGTAAAAAATATACCTTGATTTTTTAAAAATTCTCAACTTTGTTTTCAAATCCCTCCATGGCTTCACCCCTCCCTGTATTAGTAATGCCATACAGCTCCGCAACCTTTTAGGATGTTCCATCTGATTCTGGCCTCTTGGCCTCCTTTTGTGACCATGCCTTTGGATGCCTATGTCCTAAGCACCAAAATTCCCTCCCTAAACCTCTCTGTGCCTCTACCTCACTTACTTCCTTTAAGACGCTGTTTAAAACCTACTTCTTTGACTAAGCTTTTGATCAGCTGCCCTGATACCCCCTTATTTGGTTCTGTCAAATTTAGTTTTATAACAAAACAAAAATAAAAATACCTGGAAAAACTCAGCAGGTCTGACAGCATCTGCGGAGAGGAACACAGTTAACGTTTCGAGTCCGTATTTTTATTTTTGTTTTGGATTTCCAGCTTCCACAGTTTTTTGCTTTTATCTTAGTTTTATAACAATTCTGTGAAGCACCTTGGGACATTTAATTATGTTAAAGTTGCTATGTAAATACAAGTTCTTTATGTGAGAATGCTCAAGTTTCTTATTACAGGCAACCTTCTACATGTGTAATATCATAACTTTTTTAACATGCACCAGAATAGGCAGATAGCCTTGAAGGTATCTCTCAGTATGGTACGAAAGTATTAATGGCCCAGATCGCGTGATGCCTAGCCTGGGTTACATATCGGCTTGAGTATGTTACAGGATGTAAGGAAATATACAATAGAAAAGGCCAGTCTGCCCTCGAGGTTTTTCATTTCGCACACCACATTTATTTTCTTTACAACGTTTCCTGTCTTCTCCCTTTGTAATCTTGTAAGACTCTACAATATCAGCCTAACTAATACCACTCGAGCCCGACCAGTGTTTTGGGCTTCTAATCAAATTCCCTCGGATGTGGTCTGGTGTTTTATTAGCCTTGTTGATTAAAGTTTTGCATTGACTATTCTTTTGAAGCATTTAGTTTATTGGTACAACTAAGTCGTTTTCCATTATTGCACTTTTACGAAGCACAGGAAACATACAGTGTAATCAGAGTCAGTTATCAATGTCATCGGTTGCTCCAGATTTTAATTCCAACTTTGCAAGCCAAAACCCCACATTAATGTTATTAAATTAGTTGGCAGCAGACTCATAGACCAGAGTTACCTTTGTTTCAAAGTCTGCCACTGGGTTACGGTCAATGGTTATAATAGCATAAACACAGGAAGTGGATTCCTGGAATCTAAATCTCTTATGACCCACAACAAAAAAGCATTTATAGACCAGCTTAGAGGACTTATTGAAGTGAGACCAAATGTGTTACAGGTCACTTTGATAGTCTTTGGGTCCCTTTCGTTTAAAACTCATTGACCCTGGAGAAGGGAACATAACCAAACCCATGAATGGTGGCTTTGATTCTCCGTGACCTTCCTAATTTTTTTTTTTGTTCCAAAAATTGAACAGAACATCTAACTGGAACAAAACCACAAATGGCAGCTGAGTAATAGAGTGCAAATATTTTTCTCTATTTAAAAAAAAATTGCTTTTATTATTCAATTTCAGCATGGGATTGCAGATAGTTTATTTGTCTGTACAGAACAGAAAATAGTTAACTTGAAATAAGAACTCAAGAAAGAGTGCGAGAGTTAAACTGTGATGCATATCTATCATATAATGATGGGTCCAATCAGGTTTCCAGTTTACATCTTTCTTCCAAATGGGTCTGTGGAGATTCATGCATGATTGTACTAGGCACAAGAACTATGCTAATTGGTGCAAGTATACTGTAGGTTTTAGAAATGGTTATTCGTTCTCACTAAATGCCAGTTAAGAGTTTAATAATCATAGGGATTTTGGATCAGAGTTATTATTTAATGTGCATTTCATAAGGAAAGAAAATAATTGCTATGTAATATTGTTATAGGACATTGCTGTAATCAGTCTGCCAGCCCTACTACATTCCTCACAATTTCCAGAGGAAGGTTGTTCTTCAGTCTTCCCAAATGGATTGACTTGTATAATTTAAAGTAAACGTTGCCATATTTATGTGTTGCTTTTTGCCTGAACAGCCTTGTAGACACCAAAAAAAAACCCTATTACTCAGTACTAGAACAAATATCTCAGCTTAATGTGAAACAGAAAATGCTGGAAACTCAGCAGGTCTAGCAGCATCTGCGGAGAGAGAAAGAGAGTTAAAGTGTCGAGTCCGTATGACCCTTCTTCAGAGCTCTGTGGAGAGAGAAACAGAGTTAACGTTTCAAGTCCGTATGACCCTTCTGGACCTGCTGAGTTTTTCCAACATTTTCTGTTTTTGTTTTTGTTTCAGATTTCCAGCATCTGCAGTATTTTGCTTCTTATCTCAGCCTAATGTGCTTGCCATCTGCAATAAGGACTTTTGTGGTCCCTTATTTAAAGAAAGATGCATGCCGGGTATACGTGTGATATCCCCCCCTTGACAATACACAATTAGTTGTCTCAAATTGGAAGTTTATGAGATGGATAAGCCCCAGGAGATTGTATTACAAATAATCTTCCTCATCCTATAAAATCTGGTTGAGACATGCATTGAGCACATTCATTACTAATATTTTTCACAAATCTTTTTGATGTGTTTTCCACAGATTGCTAAATTATAAAATGTTTTTTAAAAAACTTTCACATGCTTTTCTTTAGAATCTCCTTTCTGCATGTCTGTAGCTTATAGCACTTCCTTTGAATATTTCAGTCTCCCTGACCAAAACAATTGTGAATGGGATTTACATCAAGAGGGAACCTGAACACCTTTCACAATGTGCCAGTTCTCTTTAGCATTTTTGCAACTAATTAAGTTAACACTTTTTTCTGAGTATTTTGAGTTTGAGCTAACTGACATTGTTTCAGATGCAGTCAGATTTCTCAAGTGTTTTTCTATTGATCTCCAGGCATTGGGAGACCCAGCCACAAACCCAATCCCAATCTATTGTACATGCACAGATTGGCCAGGAGAAAAAAAAAACAAAAACAGAATTACCTGGAAAAACTCAGCAGGTCTGGCAGCATCGGCGGAGAAGAAAAGAGTTGACGTTTCGAGTCCTCATGACCCTTCGACAGAACTTGAGTTCGAGTCCAGGAAAGAGCTGAAATATAAGCTGGTTTAAGGTGTGTGTGTGGGGGGCGGAGAGATAGAGCGACAGAGAGGTGGAGGGGGTTGGTGTGGTTGTAGCGACAAACAAGCAGTGATAGAAGCAGATCATCAAAAGATGTCAACAACAATAGTACAATAGAACACATAGGTGTTAAAGTTAAAGTTGGTGATATTATCTAAACGAATGTGCTAATTAAGAATGGATGGTAGGGCACTCAAGGTATAGCTCTAGTGGGTTTTTTTTTTATATAATGGAAATAGGTGGGAAAAGGAATACCATCCATTCTTAATTAGCACATTCGTTTAGATAATATCACCAACTTTAACTTTAACACCTATGTGTTCTATTGTACTATTGTTGTTGACATCTTTTGATGATCTGCTTCTATCACTGCTTGTTTGTCGCTACAACCACACCAACCCCCTCCACCTCTCTGTCGCTCTATCTCTCCGCCCCCCACACACACACCTTAAACCAGCTTATATTTCAGCTCTTTCCTGGACTCGAACTCAAGTTCTGTCGAAGGGTCATGAGGACTCGAAACGTCAACTCTTTTCTTCTCCGCCGATGCTGCCAGACCTGCTGAGTTTTTCCAGGTAATTCTGTTTTTGTTTTGGATTTCCAGCATCCGCAGTTTTTTTTTGTTTTTATCTTTGGCCAGGAGAGTTTGGCTTTAAGCAACGTCAGTAGGAAGTGCTGTCACTCCTCCTAAATATCCAAGACTTCCATTGTGCTATGACTTGCCTTTACAGTATGAACAACTTATTTATTGGAGTTATAGACTGGGGCAGGTGAGACTCTTTTCAAAAGGTCCTATCGATACCTAAAAACATAATTGGGCATTACACATTTCCTGATTGTGGGACCTTGCTGTGTACAAATTGGCTGCTGCATCTCCTATATAACAACAGTGACTTAATTAGTCATACAGCGCTTGAAGTTGTGAAAGGACCTGTACAAATGCAAGTCTTTCTTGCATTCTTTATCCAAGCAGTTCATCTGTGGAGAATTTTATTTTGTATCACACTCCTGATTAAGCACCTCCCCTTTGTACATGAGGCACAGCTCTGCCTTGACAACATGGAGTTCCAGAATTCCCAAGATAAAAGTAAAATACTGCGGATGCTGGAAATCTGAAACAAAACAGAAAATGCTGGAAAAACTCGGCAGGTCTGACAACATCTGTGGAGAGAGAATCAGAGTTGAGGTTTCGAGTCCATACGACCCTTCTTCAGAGCTACAGAGAAGTAGAAACATGATGAAACTTATACTGTTTAAGGGGGGTGGAGCAGATAAAGCTGGATAGAAGGCCAGTGATAGGTGGGAGCAAAGGAGAGATTGACAAAGATGTCATGGACAAAAGGACAAAGGAAGTGTTAATGGTAGTGGTAAGGGCTAATAAAGGTGTTGGTAGTGGTAAAGATAAGAAAGCAGAATGTGATAATAGCAGGACAAGAGTAAGCACTCTAAAAAGAGCAATATGAACAAGTAATAGATGGCCCTTGTGGGGTTGGGGGGGTGGGGGAAAGGGGTCAAAATGGGATTAAAACGGGGGATAAAACAATGAATAAGTGAACAAAAGTAAGTGGATAAAAAATAAAAACGAGTTTTCAAAAAAGGGATAAAAAGGGGGTGAAAGTAGAGGAGAGAGTTCATGGTCTGAAGTTGTTGAACTCGATGTTAAGTCCAAATGCCTAATTGGAAGATGGGGTGTTGTCCCGCCAGTTTGCATTGGACTTCACTGGAACAGTGCAGCAGACCAAGGATGGATATGTAGGCATGAGAGCAGGGTGGTGTGTTGAAATGGCAAGCAACAGGAAGGTCTGGGTCATGCTTGCGGACAGACTGAAGGTGTTCTGCAAATGGGATGAGGTGATGGGGGATTGAACCAGGGTATACCGGAGGGAAAGGTCCCTATGGAATGCTGACCGGGGCGGTTGGGGGGTGTTGGGGGTGTGGTGTGCTGATGAGGGGAAGATGTGGTGGCATCATGCTGGAGTTGGCAGAAATGGCGTAGGATGACCCTTTGAATGCACAGGCTGGTGGGGTGAAAAGTTAGGACAAGGGGAACCCTATCATGGTTCTGGGAGGAAGAGGAAGGTGTGAGGGCAAAGACACAGGAGATGGATCGGACACGGTAGAGGACCCTGTCAACCACAGCGGGTCAGCTAAGGAAGAAGGAAGGCATGTCAAAAGCGTCGTTTTGGAAAGTGGCATCATCGGGACGGAGGCAAAGGACCTGGGAAAATGGGATGGAGTCCTTACAGGAAGCAGGGTGTGAGGAGCTGTAGAGGCAGCTGTGGGAGTCGACTGGCTTGTGATGAATATTGGTGGACAGTCTATTGTCAGAAATGGAGACGGAGAGGTCAAGGAAGAGAAGGGAAGTGTCGGAGATGAACCATGTAAAGGTGATAGAGGGGTAGAAATCAAAAGCAAAATTGATAAATCTTTCCAGGACCAAACAAGAGCATGAAGCGGCACCAGAACAGCCATCGATGCACCGATCAACCAGAATTCCCAACCTCTTGCTTGCGTGAAATTCCCATTTGACACTGTTTAAACAGACTCACTCCAGATGATGGCACCGTATGTTTTACTTGGCACCTATAACACCCAATCACCTCGAGGCTTCACTGAAAAACAACAAGCGGAATGGGCACTGAGCCACATGCTAGAAGTCAAGAAGGTGACAGGAGGTTAAGTGAAAATGTTGTGTTCTGAGAAGGATTTTTTTAAATAAAGGCAGTAATTTAGAGAGCAGAGTGATTGAGAGCATGAGTCCCAAAGGGTAAAGCCATGGTGACTGAATTGTGAGGAACGGGACTGAATAAATGTACCTTGAATTTTCTTTCATTTCACATGAACCTAATATTTCCATTATTTTGGTGTTTTTTTTATTTCCATTACTTGAATTCTCTTGTATAATATTGCACTTTAATTTTCTCTGTGCTATTTTTGGTGCGTCACTTAATGCATTCGCATGAATTCCAGCCTGTGCTGTTCCAGCACAGCTATTAAGCAATTAGTATTAATTAGGTTAAGTGTTAATACAGCACAATGTAATACAACTTAAGTAACGGAATAGACCCCTTTGTTCTATTACTACGTTATTTGGGAGGAAATGGTACTAAATTGGGCACAGCTTTCTTAAGTTGTGCCTAAAGTTGATTCAACTCCAGACAAACCCTCATCCCCCTTCCAGCTCCTTCTCTTACCCCTCCGCTTCCAGACAGAACATGTACTTTCATACGTTCAGGGAGAATCCTTGGCATTTTGGCTTGCACCTTCTCAGTGTCACCGAACAACTGTCACTGAGCCCAGGCTACTTCAGCAACCTTATCACTGTAATAACGTTTTGTTCTGTCAATTCTTACACACCATCAGGCTTGGTAACTTCACCAAGCCAGTGAGATGAATGTCAGCAAAAGAAGTGTCAAAATTACCTATAATTTTGTAACTGTTCTGATTTTTCAACGAGGGATTTGTTCTACAAAGGCCTGGGAATTATTTTCCCCAAAGTAGATTGGTTAAGTAGGAAGGCATGGGTAAATGTTAGTAAAAGACTTTTTCTCTTGTATAGCAATGCTGAGAGCTGAGATAATTTCTCGGGCCACAGGTTCAAATTCAATCACCATCGGTTGTCAACTGCTGGCCGTCAATATATAGATAACCAAAGAAATTAAATGTGTTTTATTTGAGCCTTTGTTCTTTTCCTTATCCAGCTGCTTTAGCCTCATCACATTGTGCTCCTGAGGCAGGATTCCTTTACTTAAGTTTCAACCTTCCCCCTTGTGAGGATGAGGGCCACTGTAGTTGTTGGTTACATTTATTAGGAGATATGCAGAAACCTGCTCATACACCTCTCTCTCTCGGTCAGCAGCATCAGATGCTGTGCCAATTCTCTCTTCTATATAATTAACTCCACTCTGTAAATTTTATTCCCCTAATCCCTTAAGAGGCCATGATCTTTCAGAGTCACATTAATCTGGATGGAGATCAGTCAGCCAATTGTTGCCTGAGGGACCTTATTAATATAGATGGAAATATTGTCACCTCAAAGCAACACCAGGCTGACTGCTATATTTACTGAAAATTGCTCCAATAGAAAACAGGTGCATGTGAGAGCAGAGAAGATAAACTTTGGAAAGGTAATTTCTTAGAGAAACTTAAAACTAGTTACAGACTCCAGGCAAGGGCTATGGTTTCAATCTGTGCACTGTGATCTTTAATTTCACTGCAAATTTAATATGTCCATATTTAATTGCAATTTTTCCATGAGTAATTGTGCTTGATAATTTCTGGGAGTCTCAGTGCTTGGCAAAAGAACATTTTACACTCTTTGAACACCACTACATCAAGAAATTCCTGCAACTAGTTTGATAAAGGTGAACTCTGTCTGCACTGCACCAGTTGTGTACCTTAAACCCAAACTTAGTATCAAACTCAGTCTCTCTTCATCCACTTAAAAACAAGTCCCAAATCATAATGAATTGTCAGAGCAGCATTCTTTGACCTATGTGACTGGTTTAAAATGGCCCTAAAAATGTTCCACTTTAGCCCCGTCACAACTTCCCACCTCTTAGTAAATTCAGTTGTACAGTTGTCAAAATTACACATCGCATGTTATAAATTATTTCACCGTTCTCCCTTGGACTTCCAAACTTTTTCTGAGAAATTGCTTCTTAAGGTTTCATCGACATAAAAATTTCTAGATGAAAATAGACCCACTCCATCTAATTCACCTCATGTCATCCTGGTAGTGTCATAATACAACAATAATGAAGTTATTGTCTAATCAGAGCAGTTGATCTCTGTGAATGAGTCTGCAGCAGACCCAGACATGAGGTGAGCCCAGTGGTGGAGAGTTTTGAGAACCATAAGTAACCTGTTCTTCCCAAGCTACACTCACCAGATGTCACCTCTTGCATTGGTCATATAACATTTCTCCAAATGTAACTTGCTGCATGAAACCTGTCTAATTGTCTTTCTTTCACCTGTATTCATGTGGGTGATTTCCAGTTTAAAGATGTTGAGCTGTGGTGAAAAGAATGAGTTCTAATCCATTGTCCTGCCTGGCTCTGTTAATTGAACTTATTATTGAAGTAAGTTTATTTAACACAATAGTCTTCACTTATTAGTTTCCATTGACACCTCACAAAATGCTTAACTTGCCAGGAAATTTCGAGAGGTTGTTTCTATTTCTCTGGTATTTCAACTCTTCATTTTTTTCCCCACCAACTACTCAAAACTATGGGAACTGTTTACCTCCAGATTATTCCCCCCTTCTTGCAACCTGCAGGATTTTAAAAGCCAAACTAGGAACTTCCTGAACTCAACTGCTCAATTTATCTCACCTAATTTACTCTTTTTCAAGCTTGGTGGTATCCGAGTTTTTGCTGGTTCATCACAAGCATAATAGCTGATTGGAAGTCAGGGAACATTTGCCACCTCAAGTGCTTTATTGCATTTTGGATCCACACTGTTATGCTGCAAAAGAGGTCTTTGAACGGTGCATACTTCTCATTCAAGAGTTAGACCATAATGCACTGCCCTTCCCCTTTAATATTCAACATCAGGAACACTTTCTGTACTGACCAAATGCTTTAATTTAAGGTTGAGCCTCTTTGTTCAAGTTTCCTTCTACAAGAGGATATCGTTTCTGTATCTGTTCTATTGATTCCTTTTATCATTTTAAGGCCCACTGTTAGGTAGCTCCTCAATCTTCTGCGTTCACGGGAATATAAGCAAAGTTTATGCTGGTATTGGAACTGGGAATGTTTCATACTCGTCAAAAAGGAGGCCCTGTCCTGTGCTTGGAGTGCAACAATTATATTTTCACTGCTGAATAGTCTGTTAGCACTCAGTGTTCAGGCTCGCAAGAGGAACGGGAATGATCGTGTGACAAGGTACTGAAGGCTACCAGTGCCTGTCAAACTGTATCACCAGCACTGGAGGATGTTTACAGGGAGACAGTAGCATAGTGGTAATGTCACTGAACAATTAATCCAGAGGCTCAGGCTAATGCTCTGGGGACATGGGTTCAAATCCCACCCCAGCAATTGCTGGAACTTAAATTCAATTAATAAATCTGGAATATAAAGCTAGTATCAGTAATGGTGACCGTGATAACTATCATCGATTGTTGTAAAATCCCATCTGGTTCACTGATGTCCTTGAGGGAAGGAAAATCTGCCATCCTTACCTGGTCTAGCCTACGTGTGACTCCAGACCCACAGCAACGCGGTTGACTCTTAAAATTAGGGACGGCGTCTAGTCAGCGCCACCCACATCCCATGAATGAATAAAAAAAAAATAGAAAACATGCCAGTGGACTAGCACACTGCATGTCTGGGGGAGCACACGTCCTCCGAGCTCATCTGAAGCATTAGCCTGGGACTGCAAGGGCCCAGTTTCTGTGTGTCGCCAAGAGGCACAGCTGAACGCTTGACGACGGAGAGGCTGTGTACTCTCAGAGAGATTTACACATTTGAGTCTCTTTTTCGCACTGATGCTAGCCAGCGGTGTAGGCCAAAAATGAGAAGCAAACTAGCACATAAAAGCAGAAAGTATGCTAACTCTCTGCACCCACACACTAGATGATCACATAATGTTGTGATAATCATGTTTGCCTGAAACATGAAGGGTCTCTGGTTTGAAACTGGGCAGTTTCTCTATAAGAACAAAAGCAGGTTGCAGGAAATATATGGACCAAAGAAAGCAATCCATTCAGGGAGAGTTTTGATTCTAAACTGAAAAATTGACAAACAGCATCTCTGATGTTCATTCACCAGAGGACTAAACAAGAGGAAGTATATTGCATTGTCCAGTTAAGCATCACGTGTTTGCTGCAAGCTTGAGAACACAGTTGTTCCTCCCACCACCCAGTTCGTGAAGGAGAATATTTCACTGCGAATGCACCACGGACAAAGGAATGCTCAGTGGTTCTCAGCATTCCTCTTGTGCTGTTCTATGGTAGCCAGAAATAGAAGTTTACAAAAAATTATTTTGGCAGAAGACATATGACCGAAATTATGTTCCCTCTTTCTCTCTCTTCCATCCCCCACTCTTCCATTGAGGTCCACTCATTCATACGAGCAATCTTTCACTGTCCAGTGAATCTGGTAGCTTCTGCTTTCTATTCTTACTTTATTTTCTGCCGACAGTTTAATAGATATTTTCCTGGGTAGTGGGGGTGCGAAGGAGTAAGGAGGATTTCTAAAACCCTATTAACCGCTGAAGGGAAATAGTGTAACTGCTACAGAAAGTATTTCATTACCATTTAACAGATATTGCACTACTAAGTCAATTAAAAAAAAATACAGAAAGCTGATGAAATCTAGCACTTCCGGACTCCCAGTATAATGACGACTTGCATTTATGTAACTCTTTCAACATCAAAATGTCCCAAGGTGCTTCGCAGAAGCTTTCCCTTTCCCTCTTCAGGCACTATTTCCTAACAGACCATTGACAGCCATGAGCCTCCATGTTAATCTTGCTCTCGAGGTGTGGATCATCTTCATTGGTGGTATATACATCCTGTTTGTGAGGCTCTTTAAAAAGATTGTTCTTTGTCTATGCCGATCCCTTTAACCATCGATCTTTCCCATCCGCATCCGACTTTCTAAATCATGATTTCTTATTACGTGCCCAAGAAATTCCCACTGTCTCTTCCTGATCTTGGTTAGCAGAGTTCCTTTGGTCTCAGATTTTACTAGCACCTCTTCATTGTGTGGCTTGTCCAATTTATTTTCATTATTCACCTCAAAAAAACACAACTCTGCAACCTCAATTCTTCTCTGCATTACTTCACTGAGCATCCAACACCTGCTTCACAGGAGCATTATCAAATAAAATTTGAAACCTAGGCTGATAAGGAGATATTAGGAAAGCTGAGCAAAATCTTGGTCAAGGTAAGGTTTTAAAAGAGGAAATGCAAGCGGAGAGGTGTAGGGAGGGAATGCTAGAGTTTGGGCCCCAAGCAGCAGAAGACATAGCTGATATTGGTGGAACAATCAAAATCAGAGATGTGCAAGAGGCCAGAGGAAGAGGAACACAGAGACCTTGTAAAGC
Source organism: Carcharodon carcharias (assembly GCF_017639515.1). Taxonomy (NCBI): domain Eukaryota; kingdom Metazoa; phylum Chordata; class Chondrichthyes; order Lamniformes; family Lamnidae; genus Carcharodon; species Carcharodon carcharias. Next base: position 228,759,201 of record NC_054468.1, read on the forward strand.
TTTAGGACTCGAGATTACACAGATAGGAAGGGGTGAGACCGTGGAGTGATTGGATTGAAAGAATGGTGACTTTAAGTTGAATCCTTATAGGTCAGAGGGCACAGGGATTCTTCTGTAAATGTTTTTTTGATCATTTATTTCCTTTCTATACTGTGCTTCCACAGTTCAGAGAGAATGCTGTATTCTTTGGATCACAGGGGAAATGCAGTAATGTGTAAGAAATGAGTAAGAAGTTTGAGTCATCAGCTTAATGTTTTGTTTCATGTATCATAGAATGGATTCAATTATGTATAGGAAAGTAGCTGCACAAGAGAAAATATTGTGTATTTTTTTCTTCTTTCTTAAACCTTTGTTGCCTCTCCCACTCCCTTTGGGACTCTGGTTTTAAAACCTCTTGCTTTGAATACAGAATTCTAAAACCCTCAGTCTTGGGGTTTCTTGAGCACTGTTTGATAAAGAGCAGGGAGTTCACCCAGTATCTTAGCCAGCATTCCTCCATCAGCCAACAACACGTGTGTACATTGCTGTTTGTGAGGGCCTTGTTGTTTGGACAAAAGTGTTCTTTCATTTACCGGTAGAACAAGTCATTTCCAAGAGCTTGGAGAAGTTGGAGACACAGGATGAAGTGCTGTGTGTTAGCAAGTCTCAATAAAAATTGTCAGTGTGAGGAAGAGGGGAGGCAGAGGTGTAATGGACTAGTAATCCAAAGACCCAGGGTTCGAATCCTACCATGGCAGATGGCAATAAAAATTTGGAATTAACCATTGTCAATTGTCATAAAAACCCATCTGGTTCACTAATGCCCTTTAGGGAAGGAAATCTGTCATCCTTACCTGATCTGGCCTACATGTGACTGTAGACACAGACTTTTAACTGCCCTCTAACATGGCCTAACAAACCGCTAAAAAAATCTAAAAGGAATGAAACCAGCTGGACCACCCGGACCACAAGAAACGACAATGGCAAACTCAGCCCTGTCCTCCTTTGTAACAGTTGGGGGCTAGTGCCAAAATTGGGGGAGCTGTCTCACAGACTAGTCAAGCAACAGCCTTACAAAGTCATATTCATGGAATTATACCTTGCAGACAATGTCCCAGACACCACCATCACTATCACTGTCCCACTGGCAGGACAGACCCAGCAGAGGTGTGGCACGGAGCGGCACAGTAGTACTCAGTCGGGAGGGAGTTTCCCTGGGAGTCCTCAAAATCGACTCTGAACCGCTTGAAGCCTCCAGGACAAAACCTCCTGCTGATTACCACATCCCTTAGCTGATGCATCAGTGCTCCTCCATGTTGAACACCACTTGGAGGAAGCACTGAGGGTGGCGAGTACGCAGAATGTACTTCAGTGTTCATCACCGAGAGTGGCTTGATAGCACCACTGCAGACCAAGCTGGCCAAGCTGCTAAACTGGGTCTGCAGTAGGTGGTGAGGGAACCAACGAAAGGGCAAAACATACTTGACCTCATTATCACCAACCTGCCCGCCGCACATCCATAACAGCTTCAGTAGGAGTGACCGCCTCATAGTCCTTGTGACAACAAAGCCCCGTATTCACATTGAAGACTCCCTCCATTGTGTCATGTAGCACTAGCACCATATTGGATAAGATTTTGAACAGATCTAGCAACCCAAGACAGGGCATTCATTGAGGCACTGTGGCCCATCAGCAGCAGCAGCAGAACTGTACTCAACCACCATCTGTAACCTCATGGCCCAGCATATCCCCCACTCTACCATTATCATCAAGCCAGGGGGCCAACTCCGGTTTAATGAAGAGCGCAGGAGAGCATGCCAGGAACTGCATCAGACATACCTAAAAACGATGTGGCAACCTGGTGAAGCTCCAGCACAAGACTACTTGTGTGCCAAACAACATAAGCAGCAAACGATAGACAGATCTATGCGATTCCACAACCAACCAATCAGGTCTGAGATCTGCAGTCCTGCCACATCCAGTTGTGAGTGGCGAAGGACAATTAAACAACTCATTGGAGGAGGAGGCTCCACAAATACCCCCATCCTCAATGATGGGAGAGCCCAGCACATCAACGCAAATGCACAGCAGTACTTGCAACAATCTTCAGCCAGAAGTGTCAAATGGATGATCCACCTTGGCCTCCTCCAGACGTCCCCAACATCACAGTTGCCAGTCTTCAGCCAATTTAGTTTACTCCACGTGATAGCAAGAAACAGCCGAAGCATTAGATACTACAAAGGCTATGGACCCTGACAAAATTCCAGCAATAGTACTGAAGACTTGTGCTCCAGAACTTGCTGTGCCCCTAGCCAAGCTGTTCCAGTACAGCTACAATACTGGCATTTACCCGGCTATGTGGAAAATTGCCCAGGTATTTCCTGTACACAAAAAGCAGGACAATTCTGACTTGGCCAATTATCGCCCCATCAGTCCATTCTCGATCAACAGTAAAGTGAGGGAAGGGATCGGCAACAGTGTAATCAAGTGGCAATTGCTTAGCAATAACCTGCTCATTGACAGTCAGTTTGGGTTCCACCAGGGCCACTCAGCTCCTGACCTCATTACAGTCTTAGTTCAAACATGGACAAGACAGCTAAATTCCAGAGGTGAGGTGAGAGTCACTGCCCTTGACGTCAAGGTAGCATTTGACTGAGTATGGCATTAAGGAGCCCTAGCAAAACTCTAGTCGATGGGAGTCGGTCGGGGAGCTCTCCGCTGGTTGGAGTCATACCTAGCACAAAGGAAGATGGTTGTGGTTGTTGGAGGTCAGTCATCTCAATACCAGGACATCACTGCAGGAGTTCCTCAGGGTAGTGTCCTCGGCCCAACCATCTTTATCAAAGACCTTCTTTCCATCATAAGGTCAGAAGTGAATGATGTTCCCTGATGATTGCACAATATTTAGCACCATTCGCAATCACTCATCTGAAGCAGTCCAAGTCCAAATGCAGCAAGACCTGACAATATCCAGAGTTGTACTGACAAAGTAGCAAGTATTGTTCACACCACACAAGTGTCAGGCAATGATCATCTCCAACAAGAGAAATCTAACCATCATCCTTTGACATTCATTGGCATTACTGTTACATAGCTGAAGTCCCCCACAATTGACATCCTGGTAGTCACCATTAACCAGAAACTGAACTGGACTAGCCATATAAGTACTGGGCAACAAGAGCAGTTCAGAGGCTAGGAGTCCTGCAGTGAGTAACTCACCTCTTGATTCCCCAAAGCCAGTCTACCATCTATAAGGCACAAGCCAGGAGTATGTTGGAATACTCTCCACTTGCCTGGATGAGTGCAGTTCCAAGAACATACGAGAAGCTTGACACCATCCAGGATACAGCAGCCAGCTTGATTGGCTTCACATCCACAAACGTTCACTCCCTCCACCACCGATGCACAGTGGCTGCAGTGTGCACTATCTACAAGATGTACTGCAGGAACTCACCAAGCCTCCTAAGACAGCACGTTCCAAACACACAACCGCTACCATCTAGAAGGACAAGGGCAGCAAATGCCTGGGAACACCACTACCTGCAAACTCCCCGTCAAGCCACTCACCATCCTGACTTGGAAATATATCGCCGTTCCTTCACTGCCACTGGGTCAAAATCCTGCAACCTCCTCCCTAACAGCACTGTGGGTGTATCTACACCATACGGACTGCAGTGGTTCAAGAAGGCAGCTCACCACCACCACCATCTCGGGTCAATTAGGGATGGGCAATAAGTGCTGGCCTCGCCAGTGACACCCACATCTCATGAATGAATAAAAAAAAAGAAAGGCTTCTTCTCTGCTGTTTTATTGTTACCTTCCATAATTTTGCCACAACGAGGCAAATATAATAGCAGCCTATGCAGAGCCATTTGTCCATCTGGTCTTGTACAGGCCTTGGGACCCTGATACTTGCTTGTCATTCTGAGCATCAGGAATTCGTCTGGGGACTTAAAAGGAATGAAAAAACTCTAGGGTGTGCGTGCAAGAACTGCAAGCTAATTTTAATGGTCACATTTATCACAAGCTAGCAAATGTGTGGAACTTCCTGAAGATTTCTTCATTCTAATCATTGCAACCCAACACAATATTACAATCTTCACAGAGGACAAAGGGAGACTCTCTTGGTATTCTCAGGCCAGCTATGCTGCTTGTATTACACCCTCACCTGCCATAATGATCAAAATTGCAAATTAGATCCAGATCAGGAAGACTGGTTGGCTGGAAAATGCAAATAAGCATCAAAGTGACACTGGAATGTTGCTTGTTTTCTGAGGATGTGCCTCATGCATGACCACGAGATTCAAGAAGCACCTGATCCATTCGCTTTAGTATGATAGGAAGGGAGATCCAGGTTACGTTGTGCTAAGCTGTATAATTATCCAACGTTGACTGAAAGAGGTGTTTTGAGGACGCTTGGTTTTGAGTTCGCCCAGATTCCAAGGAAAGAATTCAGTGCTGATTTTTTAAGATATTCGAATATTAGGAGAATCAAAGCATTCGGCTGTCTTTCCAGGGAGATCTAAGGAGGGTGTTCGCTTGCTCACTGACATTGGCCAAGTGGACAATTCTCCAGCGTCTTCAAATCATTGTGCAGGTACCTATCAAAAGGAAAAGGGCATAATACGAAGTAACACAAATGTTTTCAACATGATTCACCTTGTCATTCAGTTTTGAGCAGGTATATAGAGAAGGATAGTGTAAGAATATATAGCGAGGATTGGGATGGTCATCTGGAGGAAGACAACAGCTGCTTAATGTAGGAAGAATAATGGATATGGGGACTGAGTTACAGGCTGGAATCTGAGGTGTTCCGATCTATGATTTTGCTTGCATGACAAATGAGAAGTTGAGGGCACATTTTGACTTCTTCATTGAAGTTACCTGATACTTTGGAGAGAAAAATATTCTCCCTCATCACCCTGCTGGCTCTTTTGCCAATTATCTTAAACGTGTGTCATAATGGTGGTTACAGCACAGAAGGAGGCCATTTGGCCCTTCATTTCCATGCTGGCCTACTACAAGAGCAAGCCAGCTAGTTCCACTCCTGTTCTTTTTCTGTAACCCTGCAATCTCTTTTTCTCTTTAACTCTTGTCTTTCTGTCTTTCTCTCCACAGATGCTGTCAGACCTGCTGAGTTTTTCCAGCAATTTTTGTTTTTGTTTCAGATTTCTAGCATCCTCAGTATTTTGCTTTTATCTGATACTTTGCTTAATTATCTGAGATAACTTATATTCTAAATCAAATAACATTGTCATGATGGCTCCTGACCTCCTCTTCTGCTTAAATGTGTTCCATTAAAGGCAGATGAATTGTACACTGAAGCTTGAGGTACATGGGAATGGCTTATGAAAATGCAATTTCTTTGAGGGATTCTGGTGGAAGAAGGAAAGCATTGAGTTCATCCTGGCGTTTTCATTGACATAGTTGCTTACTGTGAGGTTATAGTGAGAAGGGAGTTGTGCTTGAAATATGATCTTTTTTCGCTTTTCCACTGTAACTATAAACCTCCCCTCCCCTTCCAAGGCAAAACTCTACCCTGCACCCTGACCATAAAATGAGCCCCCCAAATTAACTAGCCATTTGCCTTATTATTGTCACTGGTACAGAATGGTTGCTCCCTCTGCTACATAACAAGCAGCTGGATTTCAAAAAGTCACTAATTGTGTGAAACACTTAAGTGTTTTGGTGTAATAAGGTGCTTTGCAAATGCAAGCATTTCACTTTTTATTGCAGCAACGAATTCAAACTCGTTTTGTACTCTGTAGTTTAGTGCACTCAGCTCCTGCCCATTTAATGCTAGTCCGAAACTATCTTTGAAGTAGATCCGTGTGGGTGTCGGGTCTGTTTTAAATTGGTTTTAAATATTGGCTCCCACTATTTGTTCTAATTGCTCAGCCCATTGTACGTAACATTAGACCAAGTCCCAGGGCAACTGTAGAAATGAATAAATGGCTTTTTCAGCATTTTTCAAAACAGCACAGTGAACAATGGCTTGAGCTGGGACATTTAAACTCCATCTGAACAGCCACCTCATGAGGCTCACTGATAGCTTTGTCATTGAAATCCCCCTTTTTGTTCTGCTAACCTCCCAGTCGTTAATAAATAGTATCAGAAAGCACAGAAGTTGGTTATTCAGCCCCTTGCGCCTGTGTCGGCTCTTTGAAAGTGCTATCCTGTTAATCAAACAACCATTCCTTCCCCATAACCCTGCAAAATGTTCCTTCTCAAATGTATATCCAGTGCCCTTTTGAAAGTTACTATTGAATCTGCTTTCACCACCTTTCAGGCAGTGCATTCCAGATCATTGTAACCCACTTAATTAAAAATATTCTCCTCATCTCCCTGCTAGCTCTGTTGCCAGTTATCTTAAATGTGTGTCATACAGTGGTTACAGCACAGAAGGAGGCCATTTGGCCTGTTGTGTCCATGCTGGCTTATTGCAAGAGCAAGTCAGCTAGTCCCACTCCTGTCCTTTTTCTGTCATCCTGCAATTATTTTTTTTCTCTTCAGGCGCTTATCCAATCCCCTTTTGAAAGTCATGGTTGAATCTGCCTCCACCACAGTCTCAGGCAGTGTATTCCAGATCCTAACCACACACGGTGCAAAAAAAAAATTCCTTATTTCACCATTGGCTTGTTCAGCCAATGGTACAGTTTTTCCCATATCTACTCTGTCTAGACCCCTCATGATTTTTGTACACTTCTATCAAATCTCCTCTTAACTTCCCCTTCTCCAAGAAGAACATCCTCAGCTTCTCCAATCTATGCACATAACTAAAGTCCCTGATCCCTAGAACCATCCTCAGAAATCTTTCCTGCACCTTCCCTAATACTTTCACATTCTTCCTAAGGTTGGGTGCCAGAATTGGTCGCAATACTCCAGTTGCAGCTAAACCAGTGTTTTATACAGGTTCATCATAACTTCTGCTTTTGTATGCCTCTATTTATAAAACCTGGGATCCCGTATGCCTTTTTAATTTCTTTCCCAACCTTCTTTACAGCCTTCAATGATTTGTGCACATATACCCCAGGTCAGTCTGTTCTTGCATCCCCTTTAGAATTATATCCTTTATTTTATGTTGTCTCTCCTTGTTCTTCCTAAAAAAATGTATCACTTCACGTTTCTCTGTATTAAATTTCATCTGCCACATATCTGCCCAGTCCACCAGCTTATGTCCCCCTGAAGCCTATCACTGACAGTTCACAATACTTCCAAGCTCTGTGTCATCCTCACAATTTGAAATTGTGCCCTGTACACACAAGCCTAGATCAGTATCAAGAAACGCATTGGTCCTTGTACTAACCATTGGGAACCCTACTGTATCTCTCCCTACAATCTGGAAAACAGTGTCCGCCACTGTTGTCCATTTCCTGTCACTTATTCAACTATTGTTACAACTGGTCCCTGGGCGAGCTCCCCCAATTTGTGAATTTCCCGAATCAGACCCTAATTTTGTTATGCTCCCGGGTGAGGAGGAATGAGTTGGCTCCCCCTTTTTATTCAGCCCTTTCAGTTGGTTGCACCAGTTTAAAAGGGGCCCCTTCCTTCATGGATACCTTTTTCCCAGTCCAATGTATGTTTTTTTTTTAGAAGGTATCAGTTTAACCAAGCTTCCATGAATCAAAGAAAGAGTAAGTTTAGTAGTTACTAAAAACCTGTGAAAAATAATAAAAATGCAACACATGTACACACAGATCAGAAATGAGAAGTTAAGAGTCCAAACAACAGTTAAAAAAGATATACAAATCAGTCTTTGGCTTGTCCGTGAGGCATAGATGCAGAAACTTTATAGCCGTTAAGTTGGGTGATTCCGGTAGAGCTGACTTTGCTGTTTCTTAGCGGGCTTGGAGACACTTGGTTCTGCAGGATAGTTGAAGAAGCTGTCCTTTTTCCTCTTTGATTGTGGCTTCCACTGAGCCTTGCCTCCAGCAACAAAGAGAGAGAGCAAGAGAGACTTCGCCTGCAACTGCAGGGGTGACTAGTCGGTCGTCTTCTTGCTGTCTCACACACAGCACACCAGCATACTAGCACACACGGCACTGCTCTACAGCTAGCTTTTAAACCCATTTTTCCCTGTGTATTCCCATGAGGAAAGAAACCAAGTCTTGCACCCAGAGCCTGTTTTCTTTGATCTCTGACTATTTTACACATTCTGAGACACGAATAAACAGGCGATAGATTTTAGGTGACTGCTGAAACGTGGTAATCAGTCTTTTGTCTCTGCAAACACAGGAGATTAAAGTTCAGTCTTTTGCATCTTTCCTACCTCCCTTTTGTTATGATTCCAGCTGAGGTAACCCCCGGACAAGCCTGATCCCAGAGTGGAATCCAGCTTTATAGATGCTAACTTTTAATTTGTTTGTTTAGGTATGTGGAAAGTGGCCACTGAACAGAGTCACCGGAGTCAGCTAATGAACTTTTAACAAAAGAATAAAACATTTATTAAATAAGAAAAGATGAACTATATTACAATACTCCTTCATCCACAACTATAGCTTTACAGATTCATAAGGATAACACAAGTTACAAAAGCTATCTTATACTCTAATGTTCACAGGAAGTACACAGTCCATGTAAACCAGAAGGCATCCTGTGGTCAGACATAGCACACTCTGAAACCAAGTGACAGGTGCCACCTCAACCAGATGCTATAGATTTCTCCTCGACTTCCCTACACTCCCAGACTCTTGTCACGCCATGAGCCAAACAGTCTCACCGAACTCCGTCTTCCACACAAGGGTTTCCAATCTCCATTCTCCAAGCACTCGCTTTGGAACCTTCTCCCAAACCTATGCTTTCTCAGATGCCTTCTGCAAGGGTTCACCTCCAGGGTTTCAAACTCCTCTTCCGATGTTCCTCTTCCCTGGGTCACCACGTGTATTCAAGCCGTCTTCTATGCACTCTCACCGACTCAGCTGTCAACTGCTTCGCATGCCCATTGCAGAGAGTTACAGACTTTCATCCGTCTCTTTGAACCTCCTGGCCTCTCACTTTAAATCTGCTTCTTTTAGATTTGGAGCCTTCCTTTCTGCTCCTTACTTTCACTTCCACAGAACAGGACCTATTCCTGATTCCTGTCCTTCCTTTGACTAGAAGGTCTGCTTGGGACTTTTTCCTGTTCCACTCCCCTGGATTTTGGGGTCTTTACTTGAGCTTGGGAGTGGCTATCTTCCCCTTTTCTAGTCTCTCCTGGCAGCTACTTTCAAAACCAACGCTACTTGAACAGCTTTCAAATCAAACTGCTGTTTCTATTTTTTTCTGTGTTTGTGGGAGGGGCCGGCATCTCTGGACCCCTGTTGCTAGGCAACAGCCCAGCTTCTCTACCCTTGTTTGTTTAACCTAGCTGCGACAGTTGTAAAACTCATTAGAAATGTGGACACCTTTTAAAGTGAAACTAAAACTCAATTTGACCTTTTCTTAATACACACACACAAATACAAATCAAACTTAAATGTTAAAAATAAAACTCATTCCTAACACCCACAAATACTAACATAACTTACTTAAACTATCTTTATTTCCTAACATTTTTAAGTGTCTCTGCTTGAAGAAGGCCATGACACCTTTTCAGAGTTGATATTCCATTTTCTCTCAGGGCAGGCCTGTCAATATAACCCACATCCGAATTTTCCAGGAAGTGGTCACTTTACATTATCAGCCATCTTTTGTTCAGTGTCCTTGCTTGAATTTTTTTTTTAAAACACACACGTTTTCCTTAAAAAGTTCAATATGTCCGTAAGTAATTTGTGGCCGTAATTGGCTTTTCATGACACTATGTATTTATACTTGCATAGTCCCTTTGATTCCATGGGTTTCAAATCTCCTGGTACTTTTTCCTTTTGAAAGCCTTTTGTACACTATAACCAGTCGCACTACCCTCTCTGTTACCTCATCAAAAAACTCAATCAAGTTAGTTATATAAGATTTGCCTTTAACAAATCTTGCAGGCTTTCCTTAATGAATCCACCCTTGTCGAAGTAACTGTTAATTCTGTCCCAGATTACAGTTCCTGGAAGCTTTCCCAATACCAATGTTAAACTAACAGGCCTTTGGTTGCTGGGTTTATCCTTGCAGCATATTTTTTTTTGTTTGAACAAGTGTACAATGTTTGCAATCTTTCCTATCGACTGTCAAAACGTAGCACGTTTTTTAAACATTTCCACAGAATCTCCTTTTGACCGACTGAATGAATTTTGTTTTCCCCACAGGGGAGGTGCGCCTGACCCCGGAGGACTACGCCAGGGCTCAGAAGTACTGCAAATACGCAGGCAGCGCCCTGCAGTACGAAGACGTGGGGACAGCTGTGCAGAATCTCCAGAAGGCCCTCAAGTTGCTCACCACAGGGAGGGAATGAGTCCCCTTCCTGCACTGCCCACACCTAAACTTGTGTTCTCCCCGCTGGCCCCAAAGAACTAACCAGCCCACGGCCCCACTCTGCCTTCGCATAACAAAAGGGCCTCTTGTTTCCCCATCGGCATCCGCAGATAATTTGATCCGCAGATTGCATTGCGTTTTTTTTTAATCTCAAAGGAAAGAAGAACATGCTTTGGGTGCCAAGTGTGAACGTTAATGGCTTGGGTTTCATTAGCTTAAGGATTTTATTTTTAAAAAGGCACTCGTGATGGCAACACTAAAGAAATGTGCACCGGGTTCTTAATTTTGCTGCTTTTTCAGTGAGGTAACTGTCCTGTATACAGAAATTACAATAATTTAGTACAACAGTAGTATTCCATTTAACGGTACCCAAGGAGTTAGGTGTATGATGTCCTTTGCATGCTCATTCAACAGCAGAACACAAATCAAATACCATTTTCGCCCCCCCCACCCTTCTCCCTCCCACTTTCCCTACGTGACCGCATCACGGCCTGGGGTGGGTCAAGCTCACAGCAGTATCTTATGCAATTTGGTTTGACTGTTCAGTGCAGCACGTTTCTCAGGCTTCAGGTAACTCATTGTCCTCTTTGACAAGTACAAAATCGGCCACCTCAGCAAGCATTGTTGAATTTCCAGCCCAGGTTCTTCCACCTACGTGTTTGAGAGGGGAGCGGGGGGGTGGGGGTGGTGTGATTTGAGCACAGTCACTGTCGAAGCACATCTTAGATATTAAGTGCATACCCTGCCAAAACCCCAGGTGCCAATTAGCAGAACCTTCCACTGTCTCCTGAAACCCAATTGAATGTTCTATCCAAATATCCAATCAGAGGAGTAATGTAGCCTTGGAGCTAATATAACCAGTTGCCAGAAGGGATGCTCAGCATGCATGAAGAAGTGTCATTAAGCATTATGTCTTGTAATAAATAATTGTGTGTCAGACTGTTTCTCTTTTTCTCTGGGATTTGAGGTGAGGTAAATTGCACTAGGTATTAAGAGTGTGTGTTTGTGTCTGTGTGGCTGAGGCTAGAATTACCTTTCATAAATTATTTGCAAAGTGGAATATGTCCACTGCAACATGGAGTCAACACCTTGCACAACAGGTTTAATATTACATAATTGTTCTCTTTTTGGTCTTGACAAAATAACGTGTAACAGTACCGACCAAGAATTGCTGCATTTTTTTGCTGGGGGAGCTCTCAAGAAATGAAACGCATCGTTATTGAATCATCTGCTTCCCTTTGGCAGCAAGATCTTGTGGGCCTGATTTGCAACTGCCATGAAGTACTCCCACAGCAATTTTTGTTACTTGTACTGATCAAACCATAACAGAAATAAAACATGTACATTTGATCTGTCCCTTTATTATACTTAACCAATCGTTACATTGAGGAATTCACCCTGCAGTGCATAGTGTTTCTGCATTTCCCATCTTTCACTTTTTCTTGACATACTATCTCTGTAACCGGAATAAAGTTGATCAAGTCTCCGGTGTATTACACAGGGACCAATTTTTTTTTTTAGTGTTAGCCATGGTTTCGATGGCAGCATTCTCATCTCTGAGTCAGAAAATGTGGGTTTAAGACCTACTGTAGAGACTTGAGCACTATATCTAGGCTGAAGTTCCAATGTAGTATTTTCAGGTTGGTAGTCTTCCCTCTTCGGTGAATGTAAAAGATCTCAACAGTATTTCAAGTAGAAGCAGAGAAGTTCATTCTAGTACCCTGGCCAGTATTTATCCCTCAACTTAAATATCATTAAAACAGATTATTTCATTATTTATCACATTGCTGTTCATGAGAGTTTGCTGTGCACAAATTGACTGCTGTGTTCCCATATTGCAACAGTGACTATACTTCAGCATTTTGTTGACTAAGGTGTTTTGCAATGTCACGAACCATAAAATGGTTACAACACAGAAGCCTGTCGTGTTCATGCCGGCTCTCAGCAAGATTAACTCAGCTTTTCCCACTTCCCCCACCCTTTTTCTGTAGCCCTGCAGTTTTTTTTTTCTTCTGTTAATTACCCAATTCTTTCTTGAAAGCCACAATTGAATCTGTCTCCACCACACTCTCAGGCAGTGCATTCCAGATCCTAACTAACCACTTGCTGTATAGAAAAGTTTTTCCTGGTTCTTTTGACATTCACCTTGAGTCGGTGTTCTCTGGTTCCTGAGGGTTCCAGTCCTATTCTACATCTCACGTGCTCATGTTTTACATTTCTTATTTTTGATTTGCATAAAACAATGATCTTATCAATGCCACAAAAAAAAATGATCAACTGATTGCATTCAAGAGGTCTGCTATTTAACCTGTAACTAAGAACACTCATTTGCAATTGCACTGAAAAAATGTAGATGTATTCAGTAACCATCTTCACCTCCCGTGCAATAGTGGAATTAATAAACCACAGTAACACAATGGCACGCTACACTGTTTGCTTTCCCATCTTGATTTTCCTTTCCATGCAACTGACAGCAATGGGTGCCAGCCAATAATAAGTTATGCTGTATGAGAAGAGAGTGCTGATTGGTTGGCAAGTGGACTCTGATTGATTGATAGAGATGTTGCCATGGAGAATGCACCAGTGATGGCAGCTGACAGTTAACTTGCAAGCATTGTTTAAAGTTTAAACCAGCCAGTTTGACCCTGATAGGTCAAGGTATTGCCCTGAGGAATGAATCAGTGAATGGCTGTTGCTTATTTTGTATATCTGAAACTGGCGCAATTTGTGTAAATGTCCCTCCTTGTCTACAGAGAACTGGGTCCTGTGTATTAATATATGTAGCTCCCAGTACAGCAAGTGCACCACACTGCAAGCACGACTGACCATCTTAAAAAATTACGCTAACAACCCAATTTAAGATTGTAACAGCCATTCAGTGATTCATTCCTCAGGGCAATGCCTTGACCTATCAGGGTCAAGCTGCCTGGTTTAAATTTCAAACAATGCTTGGCAGTTAACTGTCAATCAATATCACTGCTGCATTCTCCATGACAATGCCTCCACCACAGTCCACTTGCCAACAATCAGCACTCTCTTCTCATACAGTATAACTTGTTGTTTTCTCCTTATATTGCTATTCTTGCGGTGTCCTGATGAGTGCAAGGCGAAAAGCTTCAACATGTCTCTTTTCAGCAAGTTCTGTACTACCTAACGACTAAGAGACGTTGTCTTTGATATGTTTTCCTAAGATAAAGTCGCCAAATAAATGAATGTTGGTGTTAGAAGCTCTCTGCCTGAACCCCACTTAGTTGAAAAGCAAGTTCTGGATTTGCCCATTGTTCAGTTTTCTCCCCGATAAGCAGCAGCTTCAGCACCAAAAATCTGGGCTTATTGTAGTCCATTTGAACCAGAGAAATTTACAGAACAGTTGGAGGCCATTTGGCCCATCATTTCTGTGCTACTTTGCTAGAGCACTCCTAATCCCACAACTCTGCTTTCTCTCTCTAAATATCGTCTTTGTATCTTTAAATATGGGTGGTCTTGTGGCACAGTGGATAGCATCTCTGCCCTCTGAGCCAGAAGCTCTGGGTTTGAGTCCCACCCTAGGACATGATGGCCAAGGAGGGTGCGTTCATTACATGGGCAAACAGGCTGAATATTAACCTGCAAATCCTTCCAACACACACCAGTGACAGGTGGTAAGAATGGGAGAGATTCCTGGTCAGCCATGTGATGGAAAGAAAATTGGAACCTCTGCCATTATTAGCCATAGCCCCAGACTACAACATGCATGTAGAAAGTGCATGTTGCCACAGCAACCCAGACTCGGAGTGAACTGCAACACACTACCCATCTTTAATTTTTTTAGCCAGTTTTCTAAGATGTGTTAATAAATTCCTGCCACACCCCAGTAATAATTTTAAATAAATGACCCTCCAACCACCGCCCCCCCCACTCCGCCCTCAACCAAAGTCTCCCTATTTCCTTTCAGAACTCTTAATTTTAAAAACTATTAAACCTCCTCTTAGCCTTTCTTGCTCCAATGAGTAAAGTACTGCTATCTTTGCTTTTACCTTGTTAAATATAGTTTGCACCCCTGGCACCATGCTAATGAATCTCCATTGCTATAATGTCCCTTCTATAATGAGGTGCCAAAAGTGCAGACACTAGCTATGGCCTGACCAATGTTCTGTGTAAATTTATTATGACTTTGGAACTCTTGTACTCTATACCATTTATAAGATCCAAAATGTTATTCACCTGTTTTACCTGGAGAGGTAGCTTACCTCTACACCCTTCAGTTTGGATCCAGAATACCCACTTATCCCATCAGTAGAGGACTACAGATGAATGACACCCATTTCAAATTCAGCGAATGGACTCACATCTAATCCAGTGGAAGACCTTTCCACCATCAAAGATGTTCAAATCCAGTTCTCCTTCAGAAAAAGAGACACGAGTATTGATTCTGAAAAAAAAAAGGCATTACTTCCAAGGAATAGTCACATGAATTATGTCGTGTTTTCTGCGATCAAAGCTTTAAATTGGTCCAAAAAAGCAGCGAACATAAAAATACCAGTAGGCCATTTACTCATTCAAGCATTCACTACCATTTTCTTCACTATTTGTACCCTTTTTAATCTCCATCTCCTGCTTTAGCCTCCATATCCTTCAAACTCTTTACCTCCCAAGTAAACGTCCATCTCGTTAAAAGACTTCAGTAGATTTTGGAGCTGTACCTTTCTGTGGCAGTGTATTATATATTCTCACAGCCACATTATCTTAAGATGTATTCCCCCAGATTTGCTTTTTAACAAGTTTAACTGTAATTCTATTACACTGCCTTTCCTGCCAATAATATAACCCTACGTTCCAATAGAGCTTTGGTTTAACATTGCCTCAGTGTGGTTTTACTATCAGTCAAGATTATATGCTTAAAGTTCCTCGCTCAGCCTTGATTTGGTGCTAGCAATGTTTCCTGAAATGTATTTATTTCGTTGGAAGAGGATTCGAGTACAGGGGTAATGGAGTCTCGCTGCAATTGAAAAGAGCCTTTGTGAAACTGCACCTGGAGTAGTGTGTACAGTTTTGGTGGTCTTACCTAAGGAGAGATATACTTGCCATGGAGGGAGTGCAATGAATGTTCACTGGACTGATTCCTGGGATGGTGGGATTGTCCAACGAGGAGATTGAGGAATCTGGGCCGATATTCTCTAGAGCTTAGAAGAATGACAGATGATATCATTGAAGCATTCAAATTTCTTACAGGGCTCAACAGGGTAGATGCAGGAAGGATGTTTCCCCTGGTTGGCGGGGGGGTAGGGGGGGATGGGGGTGGTGCGGGGTGGTCTAGAACCTAGCCTGCCATCAATCCTCCAACATGTAATCTGCAAGAGGCAATAGATATTCAAATGAAGCCCCATTTAGCTGCTCAGGTATTTGTAAAATGATTACATTTGCCTATTTATAGTACCTTTCAGAATCTCAAGATGATCCAGCACTTTGCAGTCAATGAAGTACTTTTGAGTGTAGTCACTTTCAAAGTCGGATACTAGTATCCTGCAGCATTATCTTAAGAAGATTGGACCTGGCCAACATTTACCCCTCTAAATCAGATAAATTGTTCATTCATTTCCTTGTTGTTTGCATCATGCTGCCGTTGCTATGGCTCCCAACAAAATAGCAATGACTACTCTTCAAAAGTAGCTCATTGCCTGCACTGTGCTTGGGGACATCCCAAGGGCATGAGAGTGCTTCATAAAAATTACTTCTTACTCAGTAGCAATTGATTTTCCTACTCAGTCACACTGACACCGCAAATATCTGATCATCCCTTCCCTCAGGATGCTGTAGCACAATGCAAAATAACTTGCCAAGGGTTTATTACAAATGCTTGCTGCAAGTATATTAACACCCTGAAATATAGGCAACTCGCTTGAAATCTGATCCAGTGAAGGGGAACCATATCTAATTCAGTAAACACTAAGCTGCAAAATAGTCTGTTTTCTACTAGGTATGGATACAAGGTATGGATAGCACACAGTGAAAGATTCCTCTTGTGAAAAATCCAAATGGAAGTACATTTAGTACAATGTGATGTGGTGTGAGTGGACTAATCCCAAATGTTCTGAAACTTGATTATTGCTGGTTTTATTTTTATTAGTGTGTTGCAGTCAGATGGGAACCTGGAGCTGGAATGTGCTTTATCTGCGTGCTTACAAAACAGGACAATGCTGGCCTTTTCCTCAGTTTGTTGTCTGCTTTCCCAGTGCAAAGAGCTGCATAACACAGGTTCGCATTCTGGAAACTGAGCCTTATTATCAACATGGCTGATATGACTCATGTACAATGTCCTTATAGAAAGTTGCCAGTCTCCCTGCAGGATCAGTTGCTGCATTTTCTTAATGTTTTAGACTGTGACCATTTCACAAACAATGGGTGGAACCATCATCTCCATTTCTACCTTCTTTAACCTTTAAAAGGCCTCACTGCAAAACCAACTGGGTCACTTAGTGATATTTCCCGAGCCTGTCATTACTCACTGCTTTTTAGTTCCCTGCTGTTCCCCTACCACCACGTGTACAGTTGGCCAAGTGAGTCAAATATTATGAGCGACAGACAGCTCTGCAATCGTTGGCAATGCTATTCCATCAACAGAGCTGCTGTTGAAGAGCTGCTGTTGAAGAGCTGCAAAGCCATCTGGCCTTACTAGCTACCGTTACAATTTAATCTTAAAGTTCCACATACTCGTTCAAATAAAATAGCCAAAGCTGACAAAGGCCAAACAAAATTTGACTGCCTATAACAGCCCAGAATATAAATTTATAGCAGGAGAGGTTAGACCAAAAGTACAGTGAGACCATAAATTAAGCTGCAGATATTCTGGAATGACATCAATTTTATGGGTGTACTTAAAGTTTGTAGCTATGATTGCTTTTAACATTACTGAAGGGGATGTTAGTGGTGATGTTAGGAACTTTATTCTGGGGTGGGGGGAGGTGGCGGGTGGGAGTGGTGGGGGGCAAGGTGGGTGCTCCCCTTGAAAGTTTTGACCTTCATTTTGGAGTTTGCTATCATTCTAAGTATAAACCTCAGTAAAACCTCTCATCAATATACCAAACCCACTCATGACAATCCCACAGGTACAGTGAAGGAAAGAGTCAAATGAAGCCAATTACTGCATTCAAACCAGATCCAGCAAGACAAATTGATAACAAAGCATATTGCATGTCCCAGAATGTTCCTTTGAAGAAAAATTATAAAATGCTTGCTTGATTGCACATAGCAAGCTCCCACAAACAACAGTGTGATAATGATGACAGCAAAATACTGTGGATGCTGGAAATCTGAAATAAAAACAAAATGCTGGTGAAACTCAGCAAGTCCGCCAGACCTGCTGAGTTTTACCAGCATTTTCTGTTTTTATTACTGTGATAATGATCTGCTTTTTAGCGAGGGATAAACATTGTATAGGTACAGAGAACTCCCTTGCCCTTCTTCAAATTGTGTCATAGGATCCTTTGCATCTACTTGAGAGGGCAGATGGGACCTCAGTTTCACATCTTACCTGAAGAACAGCACCTCCAACAGCGCAGCACTCCCTTGGTAGTGCACTGGGAGTGTCAAGCTTAGATTATGTGCTCAAGTCCCTAGAGTGAGACTTGGACTCAAAACCTTCCAACTCAGATGAAAATGCTACCCATTGAGCCACAGTTCAAATGGCAACATGTATAGAACATAAAAGTTGAGCTTTCATGGTAGATAAAACTTATGAAGACTGCAGTTGGAGCACTGTATGTAAATTGTGCTGCACAGGACAGGAAGGATATCAAGAGGGAACAGCACAGATTAATTGGGCTGAAGCCTAGCATGAGAAAATAGGAATAACAGTAAGAACTTATATTCCTATAGTGCTTTTAATGTAGTAAAAAGTCCCAAGGCACTTCATAGGAGCATTGTAAAACAAAGCATGGCACCGAGCTACAAGAGATATTAAATCAAGTGACCAAAAACTTGGTCAAAGAGGTAGGTTTTAAGAAGCGTCTTATAGGAGGAAAGTGAGGTAGAGAGGCAGAGAGGTGCAGGGAGGGAGTTCCAGAGCCTAGGGCTTAGGCAACTGAAGGCACGGCCACCAATTGTAGAGAGATTATAATTGGAATGCACAAGAATCCAGAATTAGAGGAGTGCAGATATCTCAGAGGGTTGCGGGGCTGGAGGAGATTACACAGATAGGGTGGGGTGAGGCCACAGAGAGATTTGAAAACAAGGATGAGAACTTTAAAATCAAGGTGTTGCTTGACCGGGAGCCAATGTAGAAATATGAAAATAAGACTTGAAAAATTGGAGGTGTTTTTGTTAGATGACTGTGTGATTTGGTAGAGGAGTTTAAAGTTATGAAACACACCATTTCGAATAATTCCTGGGACTAGAACAAAACAGAAGATTAAAT
Organism: Carcharodon carcharias; assembly: GCF_017639515.1. Taxonomy (NCBI): domain Eukaryota; kingdom Metazoa; phylum Chordata; class Chondrichthyes; order Lamniformes; family Lamnidae; genus Carcharodon; species Carcharodon carcharias. Next base: position 228,777,949 of record NC_054468.1, read on the forward strand.
GTACATAATTTAGAACAGAAAGTGGAAGAATTATTTTTTACACAGGGTACTGAGGTTGTGGAATACACAATTGGAATTAGTGACTTTAATAGAGACTGTGTCATGTTTAAAAATAGGTTAGATAGATGGGTGCAGGAAAAGCAGATAACGGGATGTGGGAACACAGCAGGCAGATGTGATTAGACATGCTACTCACGTGGTAGACAGACACTAACATGGATTGGTTAGGCCAAACTTCCTGTTTCCATGTTGTCTTTCCTATAGAACTCTACCCATCAATCAAGAAACTTGTTATCCATATTTTTCCTCTTCTACCTACTTTTCTGTGTGTAGGTCTTATACTGAGATATATCAATTTTCCTTATTTACGCAGCTCTCCACTTTGTCTCATAGTCTTATGACTTTCCATAAATTAACACATCCATTTCCAATTCTGCCCCTAACAGTACAAATATACTTCGCTGTTCTATTCCTCTTTATTTTTTTGATGCTTTGTCTTTCTTGCTCTTCTGTTCTCTACTTGGCTGTTTAATTCTACACCACTTACCTAGACGAATCACTCTTGTTGAGGATGTGAATGATAACAATAGATGTACATCCAACAACCTAGATTCCAATCAAAGCCAGTGATAGAAGCTGAGAGTCAGGGCTTTGTTAGCACACAACCACATGATGTGGAAGGCTACATAGCATGAGTTACAAGATTGCAGGATGGACTCAACCTGACCTAGTTAACTGGCCCAGAAAAAAAATTCTATCCCTCCCATCAATGCGATGGAGATTCAATTTGTTACCACCTCATGAAGCTGATGTTGCAGTTGACCATTAATTACAGAAACCGCCAGAGGCGGTGAAGTAAAGGTTCCACGAGGTTGCTTCCTGGGCTGAGAGGGTTGTCCTATGATGAGAGGCTGAGTAACTTGGGCCTATAGTGTCTGGAGTTCAGAAGAATGAGAGGTACTCTCATCAAAACATGGGAGATTCTGAAGACACTGAGAGGGGAATCTAGAAAACGGGATTTGGGACCTATGGATTTAGAATAAACTGAAACTCTTTTCATTCGAACCAGAAAAAAAGTGATTGAAAATTGCATTTATTGAAACAGAAGAGAACAGAGAACACAGGCAATGTTAGCAAAAGAGCAAAAAAAAAACAAAGATGGAGACAGGTTCGCCAGAGAGGACTGCCGTGAATTCCAAAGGCAACTGAAAGCCTGACCTCCATTGGTGGAGCAATTATAATTGGGAATGCACAAAAGGCCAGAATTAGAGGAGTGCAGATATCTGGGAGGGTTATGGGCCTGGAGGAGATGATAATTATAAGTAGGGGCGAGGCCATGGCAGGATTTCAAAACAAGGATGAGAATTTTAAAATCAAGACATTTCTTAAGCAGTAGTCAATGTAGGTGAACTAGCAAAGGGGTAACAGGGGAACAGGACTTGCTGCAAGTTAATACACAGGCAGCAGAGTTTTGGATGACCTCAAGTTTATGGAGGGTAGAATGTGGGAGAGCAGCCAAGAGTGCCTTGGAATAGTTGAGTCTAGAGGTAGCAAAGGCATGAATGAGGATTTCAGCTGCAGATGAGCTGAGACAGAGTGAAGTCGAGCGATGTTACAGAGATGGAAATAGGCGGTCTTAGTGATGGCATGGATATGAGGTCAGAAGCTCACCTCAAGATCAAATGTGACCAGAAGGTTGCTTAATCTCAGACTGTTGCCAGGAAGTTTGGAGCTGGGACTGAAAACAATGGCTTCAGTCTTGGTAATAGTTAATTAGAGAACATTTCTCTTCCCCAGTAACAGATGTCAGATAAGCAGCCTGATAATTTCACAGCAATGGAGGAGTTGACAGAATTGGTGGTGAGGTAGAGCTGGGTGTCATTGGCACACCTGTGAAAGCTGACACCATACCTTTGGATGATATCACCAAGGGTCAGCACAAAGATGAAAAATTGGAGGGGGTCAAGGATGGGCCCTTGGGGGACACCAGTGGTAATGGTGTGGGAGCAGGGAGAAGCCATTGCAAACGATTCTTTAGTTACGATCAGCTAGATAAGAAAGAACTGGGTGAGAGCAGTCCCACCAGCTGGATGACAGTGGAGAGGTGTTGGAGGAGGATGGTGTGGTCAACCATGTCTAACGTTACGGGCAGGTCGAGAAGGATGAGGAGAGAGAGTTTACATTCATCACAGTCACATAGGATGTAATTTGTAACTTTGATAAGAGCTGTTTTGGTACTTTTAAAAATTATTTTATGGGATGTGGGCATCGCTGGCTGGGCCAGCATTTATTGCCCATCCCTAGTTGCCCTTGAGAAGGTGGTGGTGAGCTGCCTTCTTGAACCACCATGTGGTGTAGCTTCATCCACAATACTGTTAGAAAGGGAGCTCCAGGATTTTGACCCAGTGACAATGAAGGAAAGACGATATATTTCCAAGTCAGGATGGTGAGTGACATGAAGGGGAACTTGCAGGTGGTGGTGTTCCCCTGCATCTGCTGCCCTTGTCCTTTTAGGTGACAGAGGTCGTGGGTTTGGAAGGAGCCGCCGAAGGAGCCTTGGTGAGTAGTTGCAGTGCATCTTGTAGATGGTACACACTGCTGTCACTGTGTGTCGGTGGTGTCAAGCTTCTTGAGTGTTGTTGGAGCTGCACTCATCCAGGCAAGTGGAGAGTATTCCATCACACTCCTGACTTGTGCCTTATAGATGGTGGACAGGCTTTGGGGAGTCAGGAGCAGGGGCAGGGGCAGACCCCTGATTAGAGGCGTTCCAACATGGCGTTCTGAGAAGGATGGGAATGGATTTGTGGCAACAACACATTCACGGGCTTTGGAGAAGAAAGGGAGGCTGAAGATGGGCTGGAAGTTTGCAAGAACAGAGGGATCAAGGCTTTGTGTTTCAAGGAGAAAGGTGATGACTGCAGATTTAAAGGAGAGAGAGACAGGACTTGAAAACAGGGAACTGTTTACAGTATCGGCTAAAATGGGGCCAGGAGGGGAAGTTGGGTGATCAGTTTAGTGAGAATGGGATTGAAGGAGCAGGAGGTGGGTCTCATGGACAGGATGAGCTCAGAACGGATTGGAGAGGAGATGGGAGAAAAATGCGAGTTCAGGGCAAGGGCAGAGAGGAGCATTAAATGGAAGTTTAGTCTGGTGGGCTAGTGGAAGGAGGGATATGGCAGAGGAAGCCGATCAGATGGTCTCGATCTTAGTGACAAGAAGCCCGTGTTGCTTCCTGGACTTATTGTTGGAAGTCAGGGTGGAGGGGGAGAAGACTTTAAGAATACGGCCTGCAGTAGAGAAAAGAAGGCTATCCTCACATTCCAGAGTGATCGTGGAACAATGAGCAATTTTAGTGGATGAGAGCAAGCAGGATCCAGTAGTATTGTAAGTGGTCCAGCTAAATCTGGCAGTGGATAGCTAAACTAGTTGTCCACCATATCCTTTCAAGTCTGTGTGCTTTTGAGTTAGGCGAGTGGAGCTGAAGGCTGTACTGGCCAATGTGAGAGAGAATAATAGTTTTATGGGGACTAGGACATCACAGGTGGAGGTGAGGGAGTAGTTGAATACCCAGTAGCTGTGGAGAGTGCGGAACTCGTTATCACATGGACCGTTTGAAGCATTAATGCATTTAAGGGAAGGCTTGAAGCACACGTGAGGGAGAAATAGAATAGAGGGGCAGAGTGGAAAGAGATAACAGGAGTGAGAGGATTCTCATGGGGATCATGAAGAGCAACAATAGATAAGATCAACTGTGGATTTGAAGTGTTGTATTTGTTTCTGCTCTTGGTCTTGTGGTTTAAAAACAAAGCATTTTGCAGAACATACTGTTCAAGATAACATTCCACTCCGAAAACACAACTGAGTTCCTCTGTAATGTTTGGAAATTTAGTCCAGTATGGTTTCAGCCTCAAGCTGCCTAGCCTGCACAAAGACAAGTGTGTAGGTTGCGTGATGAATAATTCAGCAGTGTTAATGCTGTCGGCTTCTCTGAAAGAAGAAGAAAGACCAGTCAATTGACCTCGGCTGAGAGATCTGTGTGCATGTGGCGAGAGGATCTGTGTGCATGTGGCGAGAGGACCTGTGTGCATGTGGTGAGAGAGATCTGTGCGCATGTGGCGAGAGGATCTGTGTGCATGTGGTGAGAGAGATCTGTGCGCATGTGGTGAGAGGACCTGTGTGCATGTGGTGAGAGAGATCTGTGTGCATTTGGCAAGAGGATCCGTGTGCATGTGGTGAGAGAGATCTGTGTGCATTTGGCGAGAGGATCTGTGTGCATGTGGTGAGAGGACCTGTGTGCATGTGGTGAGAGAGATCTGTGCGCATGTGGTGAGAGGACCTGTGTGCATGTGGTGAGAGAGATCTGTGTGCATGTGGTGAGAGGATCTGTGTGCATGTGGTGAGAGAGATCTGTGTGCATGTGGCGAGAGGATCCGTGTGCATGTGGTGAGAGAGATCTGTGTGCATTTGGCGAGAGGGCTTGTTCAAATAGCTATTGCTAACATGAGAAAATGCTGGAACTGCAGAGGGTGAGGTAATAATGTCTGTGGCTCCCAACTTCTCTCCCGGTGACCTGGGAGACTGGCATCTGTGAAAGAGGGAGAGAAGTGGGCCTTTTGAAAAAAAAACAACATTCTTTCATGGGATGTGGGTATCACTGATAAGACCAACATTTGTTACCTGTCCCTAGTTGCCCTTGAACTGAGTGGCTTGCTAGGCCATTTTGGAGGAAAGTTAAGAGTCAGCCACATTGCAGTGGGTCTGGAGTCACATGTAGGCTGTTCTGGTGGGATTTGGACCCATATCCCTAGTCTAGGGACATTGCCACCATCTCCCCCACCCTCTTGAGGGGCCAGACCCCTCAATCCCTGTTGCACCACTCAGTAAGCTCATGGCTGCTCTGATTGTGGCCCTAACTCCACTTTCCAGCCTGCCGCCTGTAGCCCATGACTATTTATATTCAATGACCCAGCCTCCACTGCTCTCTGCGGTAGAGAATTTCAGAGATTAATGACCTCCTGAGTGTAGAAATTCTCCCTCATCACTGTCTCAAATGGGAGATCCTTTATTTTGAAACTGTGCTCCATGGTCTGAGATTCCCCCTAGAGAGGAATCAGCTTCGGTCTCCAAAAAGGCAAGTCAGCCACACCATCCATCCGGTTAGCTCAGTTAGATGGCTTTATGATTGTGCGTTCAATTCCTGTTCTGGCTGAGGTCATCCATGAAAGCCTTGCCTTCCCAACCTTTCCCTCTCACCTGAGCTGTGGTGTCCCTCAGGTTAAACTCACCACCAGTTGTCTTTCTCAAATGAGAGAAGCAGCCTCTGGGACTATGGTGGCTCTCGACTTCCATCTGCAACTTTTCAAAGGAGAATTGAAGTTCTAATGAAAGGCTGTGGCCTTGAGATGTTCCTTTGTTTCTCTCTCCACAGAAGCTGCCAGCCCAGCCGAGTATTTTCAGCATTTTCTGTTTGCGTTTCAGATTTGCAGCATGTTGGAGGGAAGAATGTACCCTGTCAAGCCCTCGAAGAATTTGATGCGGGGCTGGTGGGCTGTGTGTTGGATTCAACCCCCTGACTCGGAGACCAGAGCGCTACCCACCGAGCCGTGGCTCACATTATTTATGCATAGGGACAGAATAATCTCGGACCTCACTGGATTCGTTTTTTTCTATTTATTTACTGGTCCAAGAGAATAAAATGCGACTGGATCAAGATTTGCATAAAAACAACACAGGGTTCAGCTGAAGTAGGCAGGAGACTATCCCAGTTTTAGACTTGAGGGAGGTTATGATGGAAGTATCTGTGAGAGCAATCTGTCCAGAGCCTGGCCCACAGATAGGCAACCTCAGAAGGTGAAGGGAAAACAATCACTAAACCGATGAAAATAGCCTTTCGCTGCAAGGTGAAATGGGGCATCTGGAGCAGACACAGTGAGACCTGCGGAGCTGACTGCTGCACTCGCTCCAGTCTTCAATCCTGGAGAGAGCGATTGAGGCCAAGTGATTTTGCTTCACCTTCCTCAGAGAATCATTACTGAGGAAGACTTACATTTAGGCAGCACCTTTCATGACCTCGGGATGTCCAAAAGCTGTTCAGAGGCAGTGAAGTGCTTTTGAAACTCAGTCCCTGCTGTGATAAAGGAAGTACAGCAGCCAACGTTTACACAACCAATTCCCACACACAGCACCGTGATAATGATCAGATAATCAGCTGCTGTGGTATTCGTGAGATAAATATTGGATCAGGACACAGCGTGGAGGGGAGGGGTGGGGAGGGGAGGGGTTATCTCCTGCTCTTCTTCACAAGTAATACAACGGGATCTTTTATATCCACCTCGAAGTGGTGAACAGTATTTTGGTTTAATGCCTCTTCCAAAACACACCACCTGTGACAACAGATTGCACATTCATGTCACTGCACTGGAACCCATCACCTTCTCACTCAAAAGCAAGAGAGCTACCCATTGAACAGCTAAGGGGTGAAGAGCTGAGGTCTATAGAGAGGGGCATCAACCAGGTTCAGATGAGTGCAACAGAAGACCCAATTTCCATAACGTTGCCAAATGTCCATGTCCACGCAATTTCCTAGGGAGTGTAGCAAGAAAGAAACTTTATCGTATTTTTTTGTTTTGAAATCAGGGGCCATGAAATGTGGTCCTTACCCAGTATGGCAGGCTGGATGTATCCCTTCTTTAGGTGTCCGCACAGTGCCTGAAAGCCCCGTGCCTCACGAATCCAATTGCTCGGCACCTCTATTTTTTTCATTTCATCTTCATAATTCTCTTCCAGTCACCTTTCATCTGTCAGTTATGAAGACCAGACACTGATTCATTAAGCTGCTGTTGTTAGTTAAAAATGAACTCCTTTGATTGATTGGCCATTATCAAACAGTTGAGAGGGTGCACGGATCTGGTTAGGGCCAATTATTGGCAAATCAGCTGCTTTGCTTCTGGTTGTGTTTTCTGGGTGGAGCACACCAGAGGGCAGGGAGGTTAACTACCTGTTAACAATGGCTGTCTCCATTCCTGCAGGCTTGTGACAAGTTAATGTTTTTCTCTGGGGAAATGATGACACTATGTGCCGTGTCATTTCACTCCATAGTCAATCTTTTCTTTGAACTCAGAGCACAGACAGGAAGGAGGCTGGCATGAGGAAGTAACACAGGGAATGAAGGGCAAAAGGATTGTTCCTGAAGTATAGAGGAAGGAATAACTTGTATTCCACAACCTTCAAGAAATCCAAAATCATCTTGCAACCAATGAAGTACCTAACTTGAATCTTGCTGAAAAGAGAGCCGTGTTACCAGAGCTTTTCATCTTGCACTCATCAGGACAAATGCAAGAATGCCAAATTTCAGATGATCAGAATAATTTCTACTACAGCAGAAAAGGGTGCTGATTGGTTGGCAAGTGAACTCTGATTGGCTGAGGTGTTGTCATAGAGAAAGAAATGGGGAGCTATAGGCTCCCTTAGCTCCTGGCTAATTCAAAAATGGTGTAAGGCTTGAACATAATCCTTTTGTTGCAGGGAATGGGTCCCTGCGTATGAATGCATGTCACTTCTAGCAAGCATAAATGAACCATGGCAACACCTTGACCAATCAGAGTTGACTTGCCAACCAATCAGCACTCTTTTCCTGTAGTTAAATTGTTCTTAAATTGTTCTGATCATTTGAAATTTGGCATTTTTCCATTTGTCCTGATAAGTGCAAAATGGAAAGCTTCGGCAACATAAATCTATTTTCAGCAATAATAGTCGTGGTGTAATGTAGGACATGCAGCAGCCAAATTTCTCAAAGTAAACTGCTATGTGATAATGACCAGGCCATTGGTTCCATTTCTATGTGACTGACAGCTGCCCTTTCTGCTCGAATGGTCAATTATTTAAAATTCAGGAAGCCCCGGTAAACTTGCACTGAATTACAGCTATTTTTGTTGAACCAGAGAGAAGGAACTGATCAGTTCATAGCTTCCAAAAGGAGAAAAAATGGATAGCAAAGAAATAGAAAGAGGTGGTCATTCAGCCCTTCAAGCCTGTTTGGCCATTCATTGAGATCATGGCTGATCTGAATCCAATTTCACCCAACTGGCCTAACTCCATGTTCTTTTATAATACCTTGGCTAGTGGAAATCAGTTGATCTCTGATTTACAATTATTAATTGTGCTTTTGTGCGAGAACATTCCACAGATCTGATACCCTTTGCTTGAAGGTGTGTTTCTGATCTTCACTCAGAGATGGCTTTACAACCCTTGTCTCAGAAGCAGAAGGTTGTGGATTCAAGCCCTGTTCTAAATTTTTGAGTACCAATTCCATGCTGACACATCAGTGCAGTGCTGAGGGTGTCCTGCGTTGCTGAATCTGCTGATTTGCAGATGTGGTGTTCAAACTGAGGCCCTATCTGTCCTTTCAAATGAATGTAAAAGATCCCACGGCACTATTTTGAAGATGAGCAGGGGAGTTCTCCCCAGGACCCTGGCTAATATTTACCCCTCAATTAACGTAAAAAACAGATTAATTTACCGGGAAAATGTGGCAGCTTTCTAAACTGTTTAGAAGCTATGACTGAACTTAAAGGAACTAACACCAACCCAACATCAGACTGATAACAATCCTATGTTTTTTTTGTTCAGTCATACTGCCACAGATCATTAGCACCCAGTCTCCTCCAGCAGAAATGGAGGAAACAGAAAGCGGCTCAGTCATCAAGACAAAAGGCTGTTTGGCAACGTTCAGTTAAATCCCTTGTAATTGATGTTTGTGCAAAATGTAAGTCCCCGGATATCTCTGTGATCTTTTTTCATGGGGTAGACATGCTGATTAATGTCATTGTTCAATGTTTTGGTGGAACATATGAGGTAACTCCAAACGGATGATGACACATAAACCTGGAGATGGCCGGGTAATGGAGGACTGGGGAATGATGTTGCTCGTAAGAAGAATATTAAGGTGGATAAGTGCCTAGGGCCAGATGGGATCTATCCCAGAGCGCTGAGGGAGGCAAGGGAGGAGATTGCTGGGGCCTTGACAGAAATCTTTGTATCCTCACTGGCTATGGGTGAGGTTCCAGAGGACTGGAGAATGGCCAATGTTGTTCCATTGTTTAAGGGTGGCAGGGATAATCCGGGAAATTACAGGTCGGTGAGCCTTACGTCAGTGGTAGGGAAATTATTGGAGAAGATTCGTCATGACAGGATTTACTACCATTTGGAAGCAAATGGGCGTATTAGTGAGAGGCAGCATGGTTTTGTGAAGGGGAGGTCGTGTCTCACTAACTTGATCGAGTTTTTCAAGGAAGTGACAAATTTGATCGACGATGGAAGGGCAGTGGATGTTATCTACATGGATTTCAGTAAAGCCTTTGACAAGGTCCCTCATGGCAGACTGGTACAGAAGGTAAAGTCGCACGGGATCAGAGGTGAGCTGGCAAGATGGAGACAGAATTGGCTTGGTCATAGAAGACAGAAGGTAGCAGTGGAATGGAGAGCTGTGACTAGTGGAGTTCTGCAGGGATCAGTACTGGGACCTTTGCTGTTTGTAGTATACATAAATGATTTGGAGGAAAATGTAATTAGTAAGTTTGCAGACGACACTAAGGTCGTGTCTCACTAACTTGATCGAGTTTTTCAAGGAAGTGACAAAGATGATCGACGATGGAAGGGCAGTGGATGTTATCTACATGGATTTCAGTAAACCCTTTGACAAGGTCCCTCATGGCAGACTGGTACAGAAGGTAATAGTGGTAATGGAGATAGTGAAGAGGATGGTCAAAGGATACAATGGGATATAGATCGATTGGAGACTTGGGCGGAGAAATGGCAGATGGAGTTTAATCCAGACAAATGCGAGGTAATGCATTTTGGAAGGTCTAATACAGGCAAGAATTATACAGTAAATGGCAAAGCCCTTAAGTGCATCGACGGGCAGAGGGACCTGGGTGTACAGGTCCACAGGTCACTGAAAGTGGCAACGCAGGTGGTTAAGGTAGTCAGGAAGGCATATGGCATGCTTGCCTTCATTGGCAGGGGTATTGAGTATAAAAGCTGGGAAGTCATGCTGCAGCTGTATAGAACCTTGGTTAGGCCACACTTGGAATATTGCGTGCAATTCTGGTTGCCACATTATCAGAAGGATATGGTGGCATTGGAGAGGGTGCAGAGGAGGTTTACCAGGATGCTGCCTGGTCTAGAGGTTATTAGCTATGAGGAGAGGTTGGAGAAACTCGGATTGTTCTCACTAGAGCGACGGAGATTGAGGGGCGACTTGATAGAAGTTTACAAAATTATGAGTGGCATGGACAGAGTAGATAGTCAGAAGCTTTTTCCCAGGGTGGAAGAGTCAATTACTAGGGGTCATAGATTTAAGGTGAGAGGAGAAAACTATAGAGGAGATGTGCAGGGCGAGTTTTTTACGCAGAGGGTAGTGAGTGTCTGGAATTCGCTGGTGGAAGCAGGTACGATAGTGGTGTTTGAGAGGCAGCTTGACAAATACATGAATAGGATGGGAATAGAGGGATACGGACCCCGGAAGTGCAAAATGTTTTAGTTGACGGGCAATATGATCGGCACAGGCTTGGAGGGCCGAGGGGCCTGTTCCTGTGCTGTACTTTTCTTTGTTCTTTGTAACATATTGCCCTGATATCCAGGTCACTGAGAAGCCACTGATACTGTGGCTTTTCCTACTTCTCCACCTCTTAATTCTTCCCTTAATCCACATAAAACTCTTTAAATGATGTCTTAGTATCGAAATGACATGCGTGATCTTGGTATGCCCTGATATAAAATCCCATTCTGCCGCTGCTTAGGCTGACAGGACATAAGAACCCCATTCCCTTTGGTCTATTCTTTCACCTTCCTCAGAGACAGGAGCCACTGAATAAAGATAGGCGCGATTGTGACAGACAGAGGTTGGAGATCAGAGTTGAAAGACTATCTGATTATTCTTTCAGGTGAGGTTTTTCTTCCAGGCGTTTAAGACGAAATTTCTTAGATTTGGGGTATATCCCGCTGCTGGAGGGACCCCGTGGGCTTTACGAAGAAGAAAGGGTTGGTGAGGGCAGGGGTTGGTGCAACCTGCTGCTGAACAGCCAGCTATTCTCAAGTAGAGGAGTTTTCTAAGGTTTGGAGCATCATCACCCACAGATGACGTGCCATGTGGCTGTGGGTGAATAAAAATAGAGGGAAAACTCGCTTTTCTACACCGCCTTTCAGGACATCAGGACATTCCCAAAGAGTGTCACAACCAATGAAGTATCATCACCATTGTAATTTAGCAAATGTGGCATTCAATTTGTGCACAGCAAGCTCTCAGTAAGAGCAATGTGATAACGGCCAGATCAACTTATTTTTAATTATGTTGGCTGAGAGATAAACGTTGGGCAGGACACCAGGGAGAACTCCCCTGATCTTCTTCCGAATAGTGATGTGAGATCTTTTACATTTGCTTGAGAGGTAAGACGGTGCCTTAATTTAATGTTTCATCTGACAGACAGTACAGCACTCCTTTAGTACTGCATACAAGTGTGAAACGAGATTTTGTGTTGTGGATTGGGACATGAACCGAGTAACTCAGCTCCTGACTCCCCAAAGCCTCTCCACCATCTGTGATGGAATACTTGCCTGGATGAGTGCAGCTCCAACAACACTCAACAAGCTTGACACCATCTAGTACAAAGCAGCCCGCTTGATTGGTACCCCATCCACAAACATTCACTCCCTCCAACACAGACACACAGTAGCAGCAGTGTGTGTACCATCTACAAGATGCACTGCAGGAATTCACCAAGAATCCCCAGACACCACCTTCCAAATCCATGGTCACCACCATCTAGAAGGACAAATGGGAACACCACTACCTGGAAGTTCCACTCCAAGTCACTCACCATCCTGACTTGGAAACACATCACCACTGTTCCTTCACTTTTGCTGGGTCAAAATCCTGGAACTCCCTCCGTACCAGCACTGAGTGCACCTACACCACATGGGCTACAGCGCTTCAAGAAGGCAGCTCACCAGCACCTTCCCAAGGAGCAATTAGGGATGGACAATAAATGCTGGCCCAGCCAGTGACGCCCATGTCCCACAAATGAATTTTTAAAAATGAATCCACAACCATCTGATTCAGAGTCAACAATGCAACTGACTGAGCCAGGACTGATGCCTGTAAATGAGCAGAGGTACATAGTATCTGCCGTCCATCTAGAGTTTTATGTTAAAATGACGAAAATAGGTTGTTTTGAAGAAATCAGCCAAGCATTCAATCTGACAGTCACAGAGATCTGGGAACGAGCTGATTTTGGGGTGGAGGTGGGGATTGGGGCTGTTAGCAGCCTGTGCCTCAGTTTCACTTCCTCCTCGCCGATTTACCAGCTCCTTAAATTTGAGCATCCACTTTTGAGCACACTCTTAATTGCCCAGCAATTACATTACAATGTTCTCATATGTTCTTCAATCTTCTCGTGTTGCAAGGCAGGCCCTAACCTGAGGAAAATTAGAATGAGGAAAAATACTTTTGGCACATCCCCAAGTTATGGGGTGTAGGCAAAGGCAGCAGGAGATTGCAGAGGCTGACACCTCTAAGGTTCAACACAGCCTTTGGGCTCATTCTGAAGCCGATCTGTAAATAATTAGTGGGGCGTAGACCCACTGCATGTGGAAAGTATGTGCCAACAGGGCGAGAATAGTAGTCATTTGGAGGAGGAGTCACAACTGCAAAGACAGAATCATAGAATGTTTACAGCACAGAAGGAGGCCATTCAGCCCATCATGTTCATGCCAGCTGTCTGTGTGAGCAACTCAGCTCGTTTCACTCCCCAGCCTTTTTGCTGTAGCCCTACAACATTTTTTTCTCTTCAGGTAGTTGTCCAATTCCATTTTAAAATCCACAATTGATTCTGCCTTCGTCACACTCCCAGGGAGTGCATCATGACCTAGAAACGAAAACGTTCACCCCGGGGGTACGGCATTCGTGTGCAGAGTGTACACCTTCCCTCCCTTGTATGAGTTCACAGAATCACAGAATTGTTACAGCACAGGGGGAGGCCATTCGGCCTGTCATGTCTGTGCTGGCCCTCCAAAGGAGCACTTCACCTAGTGCCACTGTCCCGGCTTCTCCCTGAAGTCCTGCACATTATTTCTTGTCAGATAATAATCCAATTCCCTCTTGAATACCCCGATTGAAGCTGCCTCCTCCACAGCGTCAGGCAGAGATTCCAGATCGCAGCTGCCGTGTATGTGGAAGCTTTTCCTCATGTCACCATTGCTCCTATTGCCAATTATCTTATATCTGTGCCCTTTGGCTCTCTATCCTTCCACCAGTGGGAACAGTTTCTCCCAATCTTCTCTGTCCAGACCCCTCATGATTTTGAATACCTCTATCAAATCTGATTCAAATTGTCAAACTGCCGTGGTGGGATGTGAACTCAACTTCTCTGGATTACTCGTCTCGACTTTTGGATTGCTAGTCCAGTGACATGAGCATTATCTTCCCCATACTCCATACTCGGTTAGAGTGCCTCTCTCTGATCTTCGGTGTGCTGAGAATACACGGAGAAGATTCTGTTTCCTGCCCACTGACGGTAAATTGTAGGTCACCCAGCCTTGAATTTCCCAACAGGCAAAGCTCTTGATTGGGAATGGGATGCTCCATAAATTCTGGGTGATTGCATTGCCAGGGATAGATTCTCTTCCCTATAAACATATTCCTGTGTTAATACAGACGTTGTTATTGTTGTTGCACTGGTCAGAACTTTGTTAATTTTGCTATCACTACGTAGACTTCTCTTTCGTACACAAAAATCAGGAAAGGTTGGAAATTCAGTGTAGCTTATGATAACAAATTTTCACTAGGTTGAGGAGGATCCGAAAGGGGTCGCTTAAGCCCTTGAACATGTTCCACCATTCAATGAAATTATGGCTGATCTGTGGCCTAAGTCTACATACCCATCTTTGCCCATATCCCCTCAATACATTTGGCTAACATCAACCTCAGGTTTTGAAACTAACCATTGATCAGCATCAATTGCTGTTTGTGGAAGGGAATTTCAAAGTCCTACCGCCCGTTGTGTGTTGAAGTGTTTCATAGGGGAGGATTTCTCCCCCTCGTCGGGTGGGCGTGCTGGGCTGGGTCCGGGAATGGCCGCGCAACAGTCTGGCCGCCCGCGATTGGGCCCCGGCCGCGATTTCAGGCTGGCTGGCCAATTAACGGATTTTTCACGTTAATAATAAAGATTTCAAACGATAAAGGAAAACGTGTCCGGTCACGTGACTCTGACACATGAGCAGGGACATGTCGAAAATGAGTTCCAAAAAACTTTTATTTTATTCTTAATTAGCATCGGGTACCTCATCCCGTCCATGGATGAGGTTCCCTCAAAAGTCCATAGGCTGCTTGGCCTATTCACCCTCCCGCCAACTGCAGGGAAAGATTCTAGTTAATGAAGTGATTAACGAGCTTAATGACTCTCTTCATTGTCGGCGGGCGTGCTGCCAACTCCTGCACGCGTCCGCCGACTGAAATATCGTGGGAGTGCACGATGATGTCGGGATGCTCGCTCGATGCCATCGGGCGCTATTTCACGCTCGTGCATGTCGAGCGTGTGGCCTGCATGCAGAGTTGAAAATCCAGCCCATAGTTTCACTCCTAAATGACCTGGCCCTAAATTTTAAACCATGCCTCTTGTCTTAGACTCCCCCATGCCAGCAGAAATAGCTTTTCTCCATACAGCCTATGAGTCCCTCTTCATATCTTCAAAATTTCAATCGGTTCACCCCTTAACCAGGGAGTACAACAGCCCCTGTTTGTATAATCTGTTGTCATTAACTCTTGGAGGCGCTGGAAGATAGCCCAGCTCCTAAAGTAGTTTCATTCTGGCAGTTTTATTTGAAGATTTATCTTGGCTAGATGTTTAACTTGTACAAGTAGTTCGCACAAGGCAAAGAAAATTACAACACAGATGAGCTTGTATCCTGAGTTTAGATGATTGAATGACATTTTCTCAGAGAAGCTGTGCCCTCCAGCTAATGGATGTTTCTGGTTTCTTCATTAGGAAATAATACCAGGCACAGTGTGAAATAGTCAACTGATTCACTCTCATCTGATTTGTTTCAAGACCCCACCCAGTGCCAAAGACCAATTTCACGCCCTTGAGCTGGTCAAACTGATGGCAATACCCTTTCCCGGCCTGTGTATGTTTCTCTGAGCCTGTGGTAATCTGAGGTGCAATACATCTTTTAAGAGAATGTGAGCAAGTTGACCACGTGACTGTATTACCCAATTGCTGTGCAGCGTGGGCCACATTGTTAATCAGTAGTTTTGGAATGGGTTTTGGTTTGAGAAGCACGCGTGTGTTAGTGCTCCATTACTTATGTGAATAAACAGCATGAGCTTCATCTTACAATGGTCTCTTCATCTACATCGTCTTAATTACCAGCTCACTCATCGGTGTTCACTGGACAAAGTGGCCCGATAGAAGGAATATAACAGAACCTGAACTAGATATGAGCCCTAATTCTGCTGAGAATGTGGGGTTGACTGGATAATAGTGCAGTCCTGGCACGGAGCAGTGCGTCCCATAGAAGGCTGGCCACAAACAGTAATCCTCCGGGAGGTGATTTTCCACCCTCAATAGATGTATAATGGCGAGTCTTAAGGTGCACAACTGCCCAGCATGTGATTTCTGTCTTGTGCTGTGACTGTGTGCAGACTCATCCCTTCTACTCTGAATTATGATCGGCAGGGGGTAATCCAACAAGTGGGGAATATATTGAAGGACACCAGTGTTAGGAGGAACTGGAAATTGAAGGAGAGCAGAATTACATCTGGGAATTGGCAATGACAGTTTAGGAATCTGTAAATTGGTACAATGGTAAAAGTGTAAAAATATATACTTGCTGAGGTACATGTGTCTGCACTTACCTGGGGAGTGTACAGGGCCACATGACAGGAAATTCCAACCATACCTTATCTGCAGCTGGGAGGGGCACTGTTATTCGCTTTAGTCACACATGTACCACTGTTCCAAATTGCCACAAAAGAAAGATAACAATGGATGGGATTGGCAGCAACCAGTGAGGTCTATCTGTCTAATCTCAAAGTTTGAAAAATACCAAACATAACTGTATCCCTCAAACAAATAGTTGAAGAAGGGACATGCTGTTCATTCACGCTGTTCACTATCTAGAGATGTCTGCAGGGACTTCACAGCTATTTAATTATTTTCAAATTGCATAGTGACTGATATTTAGGCAAATGAAGCAGCCAATTTGTGCATGGCAAGGTTCCGCAAACTGTAACTGAGCTAAATTACCAGTGAATCTGTTTTAGTACTGTTAGTTTAAGGCAGGGGTGGGAGGGTGTCGATGGGTGGGTTGGGTGGGGTGGGTGGTTGTTGACCAAGACACAAGGAGGTCCTCCCCCATAAGCCCCATGGGATCTTTTACCTTTGGCTGTATGAACAAGGTCTTGGCTTAGCATCAGGTCCAAAAGACAGCAGCCCCAGCATTCCCTCAGCACCCAGTATCAGCTGAGTTTATCAGCTCCAGCCCTGGAGTAGTGCTTGAAGCCAGGGCCTTCTGATTCAGAGACGAGAGTGTTAGCAAATGAGACACATAAGGCCATAAGACATAGGAGCAGAAATTAGGCCATTTGGCCCATCGAGTCTGCTCTGCCATTCAATCATGGCTGACACACTGACAAGCTAAGCAGAAAGGGATTGACTGCACATGTTTGATGGTATAATTTAGCAAAAGACTAATGCAAATGCTGTGCAGGATTTGGTCATTTCAGTGGCTTTAAAGGTAAAAGTACATGTGAGTATGTTTAGATTTTTAAAAATTCATTCGTGGGATGTGGGAGTCGCTGGCTGGGCCAGCATTTATTGCCCATCCCTAATTGCCCTTGTTCAGAGGGCAGCTAAGAGTCAACCACATTGCTATGGGTCTGGAGTCACATGTAGGCCAGACCAGGTAAGGACAGCAGATTTCCTTCCCTAAAGGACATTAGTGAACCAGATGGGTTTTTACAACAATCAACAATGGTTTCATGGTCATCGTTAGACTTTCAATTCCAGGTTTTTATTGAATTTAAAGTTCACTAGCTGCCATGGTGGGATTCAAACCCGGCTCCCCAGAGCATTACCCCAGGTCTCTGGAATACTAGTCCAATGACATTACCACTATGCCACTACCTTCTGATTGTATGTGAACTGCTTATAAAATACAATTGAACAGGTGAGACCCTTCCAGTCTTATCAGAGATTTGACATTATGCTTGGAATGGACCACCTTCCAAACCCACAGCCGCTACCACCTAGAAGGACAAGGGCAGCAGACGCATGGAAACACCACCACCCGGCAGTTCCCATCCCAGCCACTCACCATCCTGACTTGGAAATATATCGCCATTCCTTCACTGTCGCTGGGTCAAGATCCTGGAACTCCCTCCCTAACAGCACTGTGGGTGTACCCACACCATATGGACTGCAGCGGTTCAAAAAGGCAGCTCACTACCACCTTCTCAAGGGCAACTAGGGATGGGCAATAAATGCTGGCCCAGCCAGCGAAGCCTACATCCCATGAACGAATAAAAAAAAATTAATTCTGTTTCAGAACTTATTTCTCCTCCACCCGCTGTAGGTTTCTGAGCACATTTCATTGGAGTGAGCAACAACTTACATTAATATAGAATTTATAATGTCATAAAATGTATTTCACAGGAGCTTTCTCATTGGGCCACATAAGGAGATATTAGGAGAGTTAACCAAAAGCTTGGCCAGAAAGGTAGGTTTTAAGGAACATCTTAAAGGAGGGGAGAGGAAGAGAGGCAGAGAGGTCTAAGGAGGGTTTTCCAGAGCTTCAGACCTTGGCAGCTGAAGGCACAGCCAGCGATGATGGAGTGATGAAATCTTAGATGCTCGAGGTGGTGGAATTTGAGGAGCGTAGAGATCTCAGCGGTTGGAGGGCTGGTGGAGGTTACAGAGATAGGATGGGGTGAGGCCCTGGAGGGATATGAACTCCAGGATACGAGAATTTTAAATTTGACATGTTGTTGAACCAAGAGCCAATGTAGGTCAGTGAACACAGGAGTGATGGGTGAACGGGATTTGGTGCGAGTTGAGGCGATCCCCTATCAAATGCTGTAACTTTAGAGGAAGATCAGCAGATGTCTTGTTTAAGAGGATAAGCAGGTTTGAGTTACGATGGCTGTAACTGTATAAAAAAGGGACTGGTTTGGATACAATTTGGAGTGTGATTCTTTTTCTGGCTTGATATATACTCTGCCACCATGGAATTGGGTCAGTGCTTTAAGGTCACTTGTTTTGACATGTTTTCTATATTAATTCACATATCACTGAGACATGTCAAACTGGAAATCTTTGTGAATGGTCCAGGTCAACTAGTTTTGTGAGGTCAGGATTAAACTGCTTTGATCAAACGTGACCAATGTTTCCATTGAACTAGGCGAGTTCCTTACATGAGCATGGTTAGAAATACCCTGAATTAATGAGCTGAAAATGTTTATTCTCTTTAGTCCACATACAAAATGTACTCCCTGCTCAAGAACAAAAAGTACCCTATAGCAGGAATAGAGTGTGGATGAATGAAACTGCAGTGGTAAATGCACCCAGACTCACTGTGAGTGTGTCAGCAGGAAAGGGTAGTAAGGCCTTAAGTACTTGCAGTGATTTTCAGTCGCCCACATTATAGACAATTCCCACAGAGTCACCACTGATCGGAAACTTAATTAGTTATCAACAATTTGGGCAGAGGCTGGCCACTCTATAATGAATGGCTTACCTCCTGACTCCTCAGAGTGTTTTCAACAGCTCAAGACAGGAGTGTGATGGAATACTCTTCACCTGGATGGACGTAGCTTTAATAAATCTTAAGAAGCTTGAATCCAACGTTAGATGTGATTGCGCAATTGGACAGCAATTGCTGAACAATCTGGGGTGTGCTAAGAATTATGCTAACAGCCAGTCGAGCTTGCAGTATGGCTCACGTACTCTAGAAGCTACATACATTCACACGTAGGGCCTTGTACTCTGAAAACAGGAAGAATATTACCAGGCATTGCACCTTTTCAATTAAACAAAAGCATGGAAGCATGGAAGACAAAGGTTCCCTGGTGTATTCTGCTTGGCAACGTCTCAATCACTTGCCAACCCATCAGCACCCTTTTTGCATGCAGTATGAATTGTTGTCTGTTTGAAATTTGCTATCCTTGTACGTGTGCTGATGAGTGCAAGACTTTAACAGCATGTCTCTTTATCTCAGCAAAGCTTGAAGCTATTCAGAATGGATCAGCACATGATTTCTACCACCGAGAAGCACAAGGGCAGTGAGGTTATGGGAGCATCCCCTACCCACGCCAATCATCTCCAAGTAGCCTTCCCAATCACAATTTGGACATATCCTGTTGATCTGTCATTGTTGCTGGGAGTCAGTATGGCCTTGCAGCTGCATCCCAAGAACCAGTTTTTGGAAGGAGGATAGAGGAAGGAAGATAATAATAAGAGGTTACAGTTTCTAGGAGAATATTGAACAACTAGAGCTTGAGGATGCAGCAGTGGTGAAATAATAGAATATGCGTTAGGTATGATGACAAATGGATTACAGGGAAAAGCCATTAAAGGAGCCAATGCAAATGGGTTCAAAAGAGAGCTGGGAATTGAAGGCAGTAAGAGGTGCAAAGGATGACTCCTTGACACTGCCCTTCTGACATAGAGCAAAGTGCAGCTTTTTTTATTCTTTCATGGGATGTGGGCATCACTGGCAAGGCCAGTATTTGTTGCCCATCCCTAATTGCCCTTGAACTGAGTAGCTTGCGAGGCCATTCCAGAGGGCAGCTAAAAGTTAACCACATTGCTGTGGGTCTGGGGTCATATTTTGGCCAGACCAGATAAGGATGGCAGATTTCCTTCCCTAAAGGGGCCAGATGGGTTTTTATGACAATCGGTGATAGTTTCAGGGACTGGTTTCAATTCCATATTTAATTGAATTCAAATTCCACCAGCTGACGTGGTGGGATTTGAACCCACGTCCCCAGAACATTAACCCAGGCCTCTGGATTATTAGTCCAGTGACATCGCCACTGCTCCACCATCACCCCAGCTTTTAATGCTCTTTACGTTTCACATGGTGCAGCTCATGATCCTACACTGGAGATAGAGGGGGTGTAGCTGTCCACCTGGGATCCACTCCTGCAGCTTTCTTCTTTGACATGGCCATGTCTGGACACTTGCACTTGGATGTTATTGAGATAAGGAACTTTAATCCGAGATGGGGAGTATTGAGTAGACACCAGGCACAAGCTCATAATGGGGATGAGCAGGGAGGGGGAGTGGATGGAAGAAGGGTATATCAGAATTCCCAGGACTGTTCTTACCCGCCTCCAAGCACCCTGCTGTTAATTGTATCAATTAAGATTAAGAACATACAGGTGGAGGGCATTGATTGGATGGTTACTTGAGCACATATAAAGAGGCACTGACACAGGAGTAGAGTGGAGTCAGGAGATATGTACCTGTAATGCTTCACTCTGTGAATAAATCTAATCTGAGTAAAGGCTAACTTTTGTTTCTTCCTTATAACACCCATGTGAGAAAAACAAAGGCAGCTGGAAGCAATATGTCATTGAGTTAGATATTGATTGTGGGGTAGTATTGTTAAACAGTCAGAAAAGAATCAACTATTTCTAATGTCCCCCGTTCAATAATCCGTTCCATTGGACAGAATTTAATGTATGTGACAGGGGTCCCACCAACCAGTTGGAGAACCAGTGGGAATGCCATGTTGCTTCTCTCTGGCAAGCCTGACACTATCTCCAGGCAATAAGGCACTTACCTGGACAGCATCAAGCCTCCTCTGCAATCAACTAGAGCAGAATCCCTGCCCCCAAGAGCTGCCAGACACTCAGAGACCTGACAATTGGCAATAGTACCAGGAACGGTGGCTGTGGATAGTATGATGCTCATTCTTAACCTCTGAATTGCTGCTGGATCCTAAGATAGCGGTAAGTAGGGGTGTGGTTGGGTGGGTGAGTGGGCAGGGGGTCCCAGGGAAGGGGTAACCTGCGATAGGGGAGAAAGTGGGTCAGATGGAAGGGCAGGAAGTGGACTTTCAGCAGGCCTGCAGCCCCCTTCCAAGGCTGGGTCTCCTGAGCAGACAGTATGTGCCTGTGAACAAGGGGCACCCCACCTCACACATCCCCCCACACCCCCCTCCCCTCCCCTCCCCTCCCTCCCCACCACACCCTATACCTGGTGTCGGGTTTGCTGTGCAGTCTCCTAGCATGGCGAGTTCCCCACGATACCAGACAGTAGGATGAGGCTCTTAAGTGGCTACTTAAGAGCCTCAATTGGCCACCTGACCCACACCTTCCTGCCCCAATCTTGACTGGGGAGAGGCAGGAAGAGGGCACCAGGCATCTTCCCACCCAATTAAAGACCCCCTTCCGCCTCCAACCCCACCCCCAGGGAGCCAGGGGGAGACATTAAATTCCTCCCATTGGCCTTAAGAGAACAAATTTCAAATGAGGTGTTGTTATGGCACAGCCAATGGTAAACGCTGAGCTTCTCAAATCCCAAAGGGGGAACATGAAATAGCTGCCACAACTGTTTTGCAATTGGTACAAATTTTAAAATATGTGCCTCGAATTCAGTAGTAATAAGACCATTGAGTCTGATAGGTTTCTTACAAAACTAAATTAAACCTTTATCAATAAAAGAAATGGTTTTAAGTACACACACAGATCTACAAATTACTACTCTGATAATTTCTAAATCCTCTAGTTAATCTAACTCCCAGTTATACTTTTGTTAAGGCAACATGGATTTTAAAAGACCCAAGGCAAAGAAACACGATACTCTGAACAATCCAATTCAAAGTGAGTTTTCTTAACTTTAGTTCTTTATAGACAGCAGCTTGAGGCGTAGATGCTGGAGGCTTTTTCACACTTGTTTTAGATCTCGGAAATCCTGTCCTTACACACAAACCTCTCTCCTTCATACATATTTTCCCCTTTGAATGCAAATTCCCATTGTTTCACTATGCCTTTGGACTTTACCTCCCTAATAATAAAATCCATCAAAGTATCAATTTTACCAGTAATCTTTGGGAAAAATAAACACAGGGCAGAATTTTCTGCCTGTTGGGAGTGGGTGATGTGTACAAAAGAGCACAGAATTCTCCCTGAGGCATGGAGTTCATATTGAAAGTTTCAAATAAAACATGATTAAAATTATTTAGACATGTCCCCTCATGTGACAGTGTCACATGAGCTGGGACACGTTTGTGAATTGTGAGAAAAATATTTATTTTTTTAAATAAAACCGTCAGGAAACCGCCCGCAAAGGCCACTTGGGCTCTTCACCTGCCCCCCTCCCAACCTTGAGGTTGGACGATGAGCATTGATAATTACTTCACTTGGTTTTCTAATGGCCTCAATAGGCCTTTGGCAGTTTGGTGGGCGCACCGCCACCTCTGGCATGCTCCCGCCAAACGACAGATCTGAATGACGTGCGGTGATATTGGGACGAATGCCCGATGTCACCGCATGGCATTTTACGTGTCAGCGTGCCAGGCCCACCCCTGCATCCCAACGTCAAAATTCTGGCTACTCTGTTTCTTAACTTCCCTTGGCTAGGTATAACATTTCACCCCCGCTTTGAAATCAGTCTAGCCTGGCTTATTCAAAAATGCAAATATTCCCTTTATACCTATGTTTACCTACTTAACATTTCAAACCTAGTTTAACCTCTGATACATCAAAGCCTTCAGACTGGCTGCCTTTAATTCAATTAAATCACACACAGACATAGACAGAGACCCCACTATCACTCTACTTTACAACAAATTCCAATAACATTATGAAAATTATTATGTCCTCCTGATATCCCCTCCTTATTAAAAATTGAATCGGCATAATTTAAAAAGACAGCTTCATTTTCGGAACCCATCCTACAATACCTCCTATACTTATTACACTATTACATTACTATTTGCATGCATTAACATAATATTATATATACAAATCCTTGGTATCAGCAGAAATCATTCCGGTCCAATGTTCCAGGTTTTAAATGTCCAATTTTCTCTTTAAGCTTCAAACTCTTGACAATGCAGGTGCAATCAGATTTTCTCATCCCGCTACATGTTTAATCTGTAGATTGTATGGTTGCAGTAATAAACTCCATCTGAATAGCCTTGCATTTCTGTCTTGAAATTTGTCCAGAAACTTTAAAGGATGGTGGTCTGTATAAACAATTGTTTCTGGCGAATTGTTGACAAAGTAAATTGCACAATTCTGCAACACTAACACCAAACCCGAAGTCTCCTTTTCGATCATTGACTATCTTTTCTGTTGTACATTCAACTTCCATGAGAAACAGCCTATCAGTTTTCAATTCCAGTGTCCTCTTCTTGTAGCTGTACAGCCCTAGCGCCTATATCACTTACGTCAACAGCCAACTTAAATTGCCAACTTAAATTGCTTGGCATAACTGGATACTGCCAAAACTGTCAAGTGCCTTCTGACACTCCTGTATCCATTAAAACTCCTTGTTCTTTATTAATAGTTCAGTTAATGGAGCAACCACACTATAAAATTTGTTTAAATTTCCAATAAAACCCACTCATGCTCAGAAATCTTAGAACTTCTCGTTTTGTTGTAGGCACTGGGAAAATCTACGACAGCCTTGACTTCCACATCCCTCAGAGCCACCTTACCATGTCCAAAGTTATGGCCTAGACACTTAACTTGCGCTTTTGCAAATTCACTTGTAGCCAAGTTCACCACCTTCTTGTAATTGAGTAAATAATCCTTCCAGATGTTATAAACGCTCCTCCAAGGTTTGACTGAAAACTATCAAGTTGTCACTATAAACAGCACAATTGCTCAGTCCTGCAATTACTTTGTTTGTCAGTCTTTGAAATGTTGCAGGTGCATTTTTCATACCAAATGGCCTAACTTTAAACTGATGTAGTCCATCTGGAGTCACAAAAGCCGATATCTCCTTTGCTCTCTCTGATACCGGGACTTGCCAATATCTTTTTAGCAAGTCAACCTTTGTGATAATTTTGTCTCACTTTCTTAATACAATCTTCCTACCATGGTATAGGATAGGAATCAGCTTTTGTCACTGCATTTGCCTTTCGATAGCCCACACACAGTCTTTGTGTTCCATTAGATTTTGGTACCAGCACAATAGGCAAACTACAGTTGCTGCAATTAGCCTCAATGATATCGTTTTGAAGCAGGAATTCAATTTATTTCTGTATTTGTGATAACTTTGCCAGATTTAATCTATAAGGATGTTGTCTTAGCAAAGATGAAACTTCTACACATACATCATGTATAGTTAAATTTGCCCTCTCCAACTTACGCCCACAAATAGTTTTGTGTGACTGCAATAGCTTCTCCAAATCATTTTGACACTTGTCCTGAAGGTAACTCAGCATTACATTTAAATTTTCAAGTACCCCCTCAGTATCCAATCTGATTAGACGAAAATCAATTTCAGAATCCTGCATTTTTACCTCTTTCTCATTATCTAACACCACTAATACCTCCTTTTGGTCCTCTTTACTATCAAAGCATTTTTAAGCATTTTTACATGACACACCCTCTGCTTCTTTCTTCTATCTGGAATATTTACTAAATAATTTACTTCACTTAGCTTCTTTTCAATCCTGTAAGGCCCACTAAACCTTGCCTTTAATGAGTCACCCAGTACTGGTAACATTTCCCCAGCAACAAAACTACGAGCTGTAGCTTTCCTGTCTGCCTTCACTTTCATCACTTGCTGTGATTTTTAAATGTTCCCCAGCCAACTCACACACTCTGTCCAATCTCCCACTGAAGTTTGATACATAATCCAGGAGAGTAGTTTCTGAATTTTGATCCATCAATTTCTCATGAATCAATTTCAGTGGTCCTCTCACCCCATGACCATAAACTGGTTCAAAAGGATTAAAACCAGTCAATGCATTAGGAGCATCCCTAATAGCAAATAACAAGAATGGAATTCCCCATCCCAATCCTGTGGATAGTCCCGACTATATGCCCTCATCATAGTTTTTAAAGTTTGATACCATCTTTCGAAAGCCCCTTGTGACACAGGATGGTGAGCTGTTGACTTAAACTGTTTTATCCTCAAACTGTTCATTACTTCCTTAAACAGGTGTAACATTAAATTTGAACCCTGATATAATTGTATTTCTAAAGGTAAACCGTATTTTGTAAAAAATTTAGTTAACTCTTCCGCAATTTTCTTTGTTGTAATATTTCTCAAAGGTATTGCTTCAGGAAACCTGGTAGACACATCCATTATTGTCAGTAAGTACTGATTTCCACTTTTAGTCTTAGGGAGGGAGCCTACACAATCAATCTTGAACCTAATAAAAGGTTCGTCAAATGCTGGAATGGGAATTAAAGATGCTGGCTTAATCACTGCTTGTGGTCTCCCTATCACCTGACATGTGTGACATGTTGTACAGAATTTGACTACATCCCTATGCAATGCAGGCCAAAAAAAATGTTTTTGTATTTTTGCCTGTGCCTTTCTAATTCCTAAATGTCCCCCCATTGGAATTTCATGAGCTATCCTGAGAATCTCATTTCTATATCCAAATGGTATAGCAAACTGATGTGCCTCCCTCCAGTTTTCATTTGCTGAAACATGAGAAAGCCTCCATCTTCTCTTTAAAACATTACCCTTAAGGCAATAACATTCTGGAATACATTTTGCATCTGTTTCTGAGTAAACTGATATAAATGTCTTATTTGTAAAACCTTTTTCTGTAAATCTACTAAGTGCCTAGAGTTAAATGCTTCAGCTGCAATGTCTTCCAGACTGTCTTCCTGAACAACCTTACCAAACACAGTTCCAGCTAACTGGATTTCCACAGCTTCTCCCTGCCTTTGAACTCCATGTTCTTCTTGGTTCAACCTATGAGCCTGTGATCTCGTTATCTCACAATCTGGAAACAATCCAGGATGCTCTCTCTGCAATACCTCCGTTGAAAACACTTCTACAGGCTGCTCAACTACCATAGGCATCACCCACATCTGTAATCCAGTTATATCATTACCAAGAATAAATTGAACCCCGGCAAAGGGCAATTTTTCCACTACTCCAACAATCACCTCACTTGTTTTCCACTTACTCTTTTAATTTACCTTCCACAATGGAATAGGTTTAGCATCTCCATGAACCTCAATTATTATCACCTGTTCCTGCAATACTCCCAATGAATAATAAATATCAGTATCACACAACATTAAGGATTGGCTAGCCCCTGTGTCTCATAAAATTTTAACATCTTTACCTACTCCACCCTGTACACTTCCCCTTCACACACAAAATCTTTAAACACTTCTGGAACCTGCTCCTCTGAAATCTCTTGGATAATTTGTAAACACGTTCCCACTTCTTTACCTATCACTGATTCTTCCTGTTTTACGTGTATACAAACCATTGGTTTTTCCTGTGCCTGAGCCTCAGAACCCACTGTACTTTTACTTCTAGAGCTTTTCTGCACCCCTATAATTCCAATAAAACTCCCCTGCAATTTCCAACATACCGCCTTTGTGTGTGCAACTTTATTATAATGAAAACACCTCAATTTTCGAGTGCCACCACTAACCTCAGCACCTTCCTTTTTATTTTGCAAAAAAACTTCCTGGGAATTTCCACCTACTCCATCTCTTCCCTGACTACCCACCTTCCTTTCACCTTCTCACTTTCTAGCCTTCTCTAATTTAAAAGGGTGACGAGAAAAAGGTTTAGCTCTATGAACTAACTCATAGTCATCAGCTATCTCTGCTGCTTGTCTTACCATTTGAACCCTCTGTTCCTCCATGAGTTCTCACTACTGGAGTAATTGAATATTAAAAATCTTCCAAAAGGATTCCCTCTCTAAGAGCTGCATACGTCATCTCTATCTTTATCTTTAATGCCCATATCCACTGGTCAAATTACTTTGTTTTACTCTCTCAAACTCAATATAAGTTTACCCAGGCTGTTTTCTCACGTCCCTAAATTTCTGCGTGTATGCCTCAGGAACCAACTCGTATGTGCTCAAAAGAATCTTTTTTTTGCCACATCATAGTTCAACAACATTTCTTCTGACAGTGAAGCATAAATCTCATGTGCCCTACCCACCAACTTGGCGTATAACAACAATGCTCAGGTTTCCTGTAGCCATTTCATCTGTTTAGCTATCTTCTCAAATGAAATAAAGAATGCTTCAACATCTCTTTTCTCAAACCTTGGAAGAGCTTGTACAAATGGAAACATCTCCCCATTGGGTTTTAGGTTAAAGGCTTTCTCATCGTCAGTACCTTCCTCAGAATCTGAGATCTCTTTTTTAACCTCCAGCCTTTTAAGCTGATATTCCCTTTCTCGTTCCTTCTTGCTTGCCTGGAATTCCAGTTCCGGCTTCCTTTCTTTCTCCCGCCTTTCCGCTTGCTCCCTTTGAAATGCTGTTTCTCTTTCCTTTCCTTTTTCTTTCTCTTCCCTTTCTTCTTCTGCTGCCTCTAGATCAAGTTTTTTCATTTCCTTTGCTTGTTCAGGTTCAAGCTTCTTCATTTCTAACTGAAGTCTCACTACACCCAGCTGTGACTCACTAGTGTCAGATATCACTTCCAACTTTAAATCCTGTGCTATACCTTTAAGTATGTTTCATTTCTTTACCCCTGCAGGTAAACCTAATTGTAACTTCTCTGCCAAATCCATTAACTTAGCTTTAGTTACCTTTTGTAAACCAGCCAAAGTTATAACTTCAGCTCCCAAAGTAGAATAATAGTGGGAGCTGTGATTATGTCTGTGTTTGTGTGTATGTGTGTGACTTAAATGAATTAAAGGCAACTGGTCTGCAAGCTTTGATGTATCAGAAGATAATCTAGGTTTGAAATGTTAAGTAGGTAAACATAGGGATGAAGGGAATATTTGCATTTTAAATAAACCAGACTAGCTTGAATTCAGGGGGGTGAAATGTCTCACCTAGCCAGCAGAAGTTAAGAAATAGTGTGTTTGTTTTTCCCAAAGATTACTGGCAAAATTGGTATTCTGAGAGATTTTTATTTTTAGAGAATTAAAGTCCAAAGACATAGTGAAACAATGGGAATTTGCATTCAAAGGAGAAAATATGGATAAAGGAGAGAAGGTTGTGCGTAAGGGATTCTAAGATCTCAAACAAGTGTGAAAATCCTCCAGCACCTAAGCCTCAAGCTGCTGTCTACAAAGAACTGAAGTTAAGAAAAGTCACTTTGAATTTGACTGTTTCAGGGTATTATGTGTTACTTTGCCTGGGTCTTTTAAAAGCTGTGTTTCTTACCATTGTCTTAACGGAAGTGTAACAGGGAGTTAGATTAACTAGGGGATTTAGAGGTTATGATAGTAGTAATTTGCAGATCTATGTACTTAAAATAATTTCTCCTATTAATAAAGGTTTAGTTTAGTTTTGTAAGAAACCTATAAGACTCGGTGGTCTTATTACTGCTGAATTCAAGGCATGCTTCTGTACAATCTGGTGGGGATTCTTGACCACCTATTGGAAATTTGCGTGCTGCTCCCAATTTTCCGTTCCATGGAAAAAGTGTGATGGAAAGTTGTGTGCTGCACATGGTTAAATTGCCCTAAGTCATGCCTCTGCCAGCCAAGGGTCACAGCTGGCTGTGCAGGTGTGGTGATTCTACGCCCAGTGACCTCCAAGCTCAAACTGGAATAATCAGATGTCAGGTGAAGTATCAAAGGTAGATGGTTTCAATTTTTCAGTGTGACATCTGATTGCTTCAAATGGAATTTTGCTTGGGGTAAGTACTGTCCTTGGCACAGCAAGAGAATTTAATTATCCCTTGTCCTGGAAAGTGTTTTTATCTACTGCCAGAAGGGCATAGCAATCCATTTGAATGAATGCAATTGAAAAATATATTAAAAAACAATCTCACCTCTCAATCAGGATGCCAAGGGTTCAAGCAAAGTACGGTGGATGCTGGAAATCTGAAACAAAAACAAAAATTGCTGGAGAAACTCGGCTCGAGTCGACTCGAAATATTAACTCTGTCTTTCTCTCCACAGATGCTGTCAGACCTGCTGAGTTTCTCCAGCAATTTTTGTTTTTGTGCCGAGGGTTCAAGTCCATTCCAGAGATTTGAACATAAAAATCCAGGTTGACACTCAAAGTGCAGTACTGTGGGAGTGCTGCACTGCTTGATGTGCTGTCCTGCAGGTGAGACATCAAACTGAGGCCCAGTCTGTTCCCAGGGTGGACCTAAATGATCCCATGGTATTATTTCAATTAAGAACAGGGGAATTCTGCACAGTGTTCTGGCCAATCTTTGTCCCTCAATCAATATCACTGAAAGAATAAGTCATCTGGTCATTGATGTTTGTAGAGTGCACAAATTGGCTGCCACATTTCCTACAGTGCAACAGTGTTTCACTGGCAGTGAAGTACTTTGGGACATCCTGAGGTTGTGAAAGGTGCTATATAAATGAAAGACTTTATCTATAGGTGGCAAATTGGAAAGTCAACAGGGGAGATAAAATTGGTGGAGCTGTCAAGATTTGTGCAGTCATAGGAGCATAGACACAAGATTAGGCCTCCCAAGCTTGGATTCGCAATTAACATTATGGGTCACCGACATGAATTGTGCCACAGCCAATAAACACTCATACGTGGTGCACTTAAGATGATGCAATTTAATTTGGGTTTCTGTTTGCACGGAATTGTATAGTTGCAGTCTGATCATGTGAAAGGAAGCTATGGACATCAAAGATTAAACTCAGGCATCAGGAAATAGTTGACATGTCCAAGGAATTTGTTTACTTTTACATGATGGTGAAATTCTAACTCCAGTCACGTTGACTCAGGAATCTTATACGATAAAGGTTAGGCCAGAAAAACATGTACCCATAGAAGCTCAACATTGGCAGGACACCCGAATCAATGAGGACCCTCCTGGCTCCATGTAAAAGTGTGGTTTACGCACAAGAGTTCTTGCTGCCTATTCGTTAGGCTGCATCCACGGAAGCTAGGAAATTCGGAATGGAGCAAGTCCAGATCAGGGCAGCTCAATTTCAGGCAGGGGTCCTAAAACAAGCTCGAGGGTCTTCAACTGACCCTCAAGGGAACCTAAAGCTGCTTTTACACCAAACAAAAACAGAACATGCTTGAAAAACTCAACAGATCTGGTGGCATCTGTGGAGAGAGAGACCAAGTTAATGTTTTGAGTCCATATGACTCTTCTTCAGAGCTGAAGAGAGGTAGAAATGTGATGGGTTTTATGCTGTTGAAAAGGGGGTGGAGCAGGTGAAGTGGTAGTGATAGTACTAAAGACTAAAGCAAGTGTTAATAGCGGCACAAAGGCCAGCCCTGTCTGATAGATGAGTGAACCAGGTTGTCACGGAGAGAACGGTCCCCACAGAATGTTGATAGGGGAGGTGAGGGGAAGATGTGTTTGGTGGTGGCATCATGCTGGAGTTGAAGGAAGATTTTCCTTTGAATACGGAGGCTGATGGGGTGAAGGTGAGGACAAGGGGGAACCTCTGATGGTTCTGGGTGGGGGGGGGAAGGGGTGAGGACAGAAGTGCGGGAGATGGATCAGACACAGTTGAGGGCCCTGTCAACCACAGTGGAGGAGGACCCTTGTCTCAGGGGAAAGAAAGACATTCAGAAGCGCCATTTTGGAGGGTAGCAGCATCCGAACAGGTGCAACAGAGATGGAGAAACTAGGAGAATGGGATTGGAGTCCTTAAGGAAGCAGGGCGTGAGGAGGTGTAGTGAAGATAGCTGTGGGAGTCAGTGAGCTTGTAATGAATATTGGTAGACAGTCTGTCACCAGAATTGGAGACAGAGAAGTCAAGGAAGGAAGGGAAGTCTTGGAGATGGACCAGGTGAAGGTGAGAGAGGGGTGGAAATTGAAAGCAATTTCTAATGCTGTTTGTAGTTGGCTGCCTGGGACACCTGAAAAAATCACCCCAGATCAATAAGGGATTGAAAATATTTCAAGGGTTTTAGGCTGGGGCATGGGATATCGCCCTGTGAAATTGATCACCTGAAGAAAACCCCAGAGATAGCCCCGGATTTGTGCAGCAAGGTCCAGTTTCTACTCCAATGACTTTGTTCCGCCATTGTTCTTGACCAAAATTCCTCTGTTGGTTTGATTCTGGCTAATTGAGTTCTTCATTGTGTCCTGGGCTTGCTCAGTCAGCTCTCTACTCAGTCTAGCCAAATCAGTTATCTCCACTTCCCCAGGCGAGTTTGCTTCTCCACTCTGATGTTTAAGCTCGCTCAACCTGTGTCGTGTTTTCACATTGGATTTGTCGGCTCTTTGTCGTAGATATGAAAAATTAAAAATGCAGCATTTTAAAATGTTAAAAAACATGCTCCCTCATGTGACTCTGCCACATACGCGGGTTCATGTTATTAATGAAACTTTTAAATTTTTATTTGATTTTTAACAGCTGTTGGAAACCTCATCCCACCGGTGAATGAGATTTCCTAAAAAAATCCAAAGGCCGCTTAGCCTTTTCACCTGCCCGACAACCGTAGGTTTGGATGGGCAGTGGGAAATTTCTTTTGATGATGACTTTAAAGGCCTTAATAGGCCTTGTAATTGTCGGCGGGCCTGCTGCTGACTTCCGCACGTTCCTACCGACTGAAATATTGTGCGAGTGCACAATGACATCAGGGCGCTCGCCCGATGTCATCGTGTGTCATTTTACGCTCGTTCGAGTCAGGTAGGCACCCGTCCAACGAGTGTAATATTCTAGCCTATAAGATCAATATTAGAGAGATACAATGAGAAATTACGGAAAGGGAATAGTATCATAGAGGTATGATAAGACGATGTGGGATCAGTATCTCAGAGATGCAATGAGAAATTATGAGAATAATTTCATGATATATGATTAAGCTTATTGGGTTAATTTGGTGGATACTCAATAAATCATTTAACTACTCAACCTTATTTTTGGTTGGGTAAAGGTATCAGGGGAGTGACTTAACATGGGTAATTGAGTTGTGGCAGAGATCAGCAATGATTGGTTGAGCGGTGGAGCAGGCTCAAAGGGCTGACTGGTCTTTTCCTACTCTTATTCCTCCAATAGAAATCTGTTTTCTTTATTTTATCCATTGGCAATAAGTACCGGCTATGACATGTGTAATGTGTGAAATAGGTGTTTCCTGACAATGTGCCATCTTCAGAGAGAGCCCAACCCTTTTCTGGTGTTGAAAATAACACACTTGACTGAGGATTCTTCGGATTCAAAGGGCTGATTGTTAAAAGGTTGTTGGGTTGTTGGGGGGGTGGGTGGGTGGTGTAAACTGATGGGTTATTGGTTAAAAACCTGTAAACCCTGTTTATATGAAATGGCTCTTAGTCACACCCTTTGGAAAAAAAAACATGCCTTGACTTGCAAGTTAGTCCTGAAAATCAAAAGCCCGTCACATTTATTTAGCAGACGTATATACCGTATGATCCAGTGTATACGTCACATATTCAAGCAAGATTTTGTTGACTGTGCTAAGCTCATGATAACAACTCAGATATGAGAGTGATAAATTGTTTTCTTTTTCAGAAGGGAGGTGCTAGGTAGATGACCAGTGCAACGAATATGTGTGTTCTTTTGACAATTGCTTTCCAAAGAAATATCCCCGATGGGCAATATTGAATTATCTGCTCATTAACAGGCTCCACCCGGTTTCACTTCCACTCATTTCAGTGGAAAGGAAACTCTAGTGACTGGACGTTTTGATATTGACCATCTTACACCATCAGCCAATTATCCCCAATGCTCATAAAGTTTCAAATTACCCCCACTTTTGACGAAATCTTTAATTGTAGCTTGTGGCTATTCTTTCGGTTAGGATTTGATATAATTTTTATATTTTTTTTTACACCTTCCCATCTGAAGATACTGAGTGTTGGCTGGAGTACAGTTTTGCACCCTCACTAGATCTCCCATCTGTTAACCGGAAACAACGGGCAGAATTTAGCCCTCGATGGGTGAGTGGGGCCCACCAGCTCAGCAGCAGGTGGGAAGGCCACCCACTCAAAATGGTGGCGGCCCCCATTTTGGGGGGGGACCGCCGCCATTTTGAGTGGGCGGCCTGCTCGACAGGAAGTGCTCTGCGCTTCCTGTGTGTGGGGGGGTGGGGGTGGGGGGGGGGGGGGGGGGGGAGGGGTTGGCGGGTGGGGGGGGGTGGTGGGAGGGGGATGGAATCCCCATCTGTCAAAGTGTTCTCTTTCATGTATACTTGTGAAAGAGCACACTGCTCCCTGAGGCAAAGTGCTGTCTCAGGGAGTTTACTGACAGGTAAGAAAAGTCAAAAAATGGAGAAATATTAAAATTATCAACATGTCCCCGCCTTGTGCGACAATGTCACACGAGATGGGACATGTTGATAAGAAATACATAAAGTTTATTAAATTTAAAAAAAAAACAGACATGAAACTTCATCCCGCCAGTGGATGAGGTTTCATGAATAACCTGCAGGCCGCTGGGGCTCCTGGCCTACCCGCCAGCCTTCAGGTTGGCCGGGCAGGGTGTTTAATAAGGTTAATTAGCCTGTCAATGGCCTGAATTGGCCATTGACAGGTCGGCGGGCGGACAGCTGATTTCGCTGTCCGCTCACCTCCCTGAAGATTTAAATGGACTGGGATGACGTCTGGGGTTCCTCCCATTGTCATTCCGCGTCATTTTCCTGTCAGCGAGCAGGCCCCGCCCCCAAATTGCCAAGGGGGAAATCCTTCGGAATGTATTTTGGCAGACTACCGTAAATTGCAGCGTATAAGTTGACCTGGCATATTTCTGGCCCTGCGTATTATTTTTTTTGCGTATACTCAGCATATAATTTAACCTCCCTTTTCAGCCAGAACAAGCTACGCTCGCATTATTAGTCAGCCTCAGCTTTTCACCCCAGAAGTGCTTGTTTCTACATATCGGCACCTGATAGCTGGGCATATGTCTGGTGATCTCGTTAAATGGTGGAGCAGGCTTGAGGGGCTGAATGGCCCACTCCTGCTCCCACCTTCCAATGTCAAGGATCAAGCAGGCGATACGGGCTGTGTTGCGAAGGTGCATGGGAGCTTAAGATTTGCCACTCTTTGCGCCAGATGCTGATGACATTTCACACCCATGCCCACGGTTCACTGTGATACTTGGCATAGAAGTAGGCTTGTTTTTGGATAACAGATGTGAGCATTTTTGGAGGGATTTTTCAAGGCTTCAAAGGTTGACTTATTACACCAACATCTACAATATTTTACTGCAAGCCCAGTAACCCTCAGCTTCTCTTAATCACAACCTGTTTTCTGACTCTCAATTTTGTCAATGATGCTGTGGCCAAATAATCCTTCGTCATTTTCTCCTGAGTTCCACTTAAACTGGACTCGTGTACAGGTTGCACCCTCCTCTCAGTATCTCTGACTCATCTTTCTCAGAACCTTAGATTTGTAGAGATAAACATGTTCCCATGTCTTTATTTCCTCAAACACTCTGAAGGCTTGGTGCCAAATGGCCACTACATCTCCGCCAGGGGGTTAAGACCTCACTCTATATTTTTTTATAAAATGCTGCTATGTGAGGCAAAGGAGGAGATTGCAGGGGCTCTGACGCTAATCTTCAAATCCTTTCCGTCCACAGGAGAGGTGCCAGAGGGCTGGAGGACAGCGAATGTGCTACCATTATTCAAGAAGTGTAGTAGGGATAAATCAGGTAATTACAGGCCAGTGAATCTAACATCAGTGGTAAGGAAACGATTCAAAAAAATTCTGAGGGACAGGATTAATCCCCACTTGGAAAGGCAAGGATTAATCAGGGATAGTCAGCATGGCTTTGTCAGGGAGAGATCATGTCTAACAAATTTGATTGAATGTTTTGAGAAGGTGACTAGCTGTGTAGATGAAGGTGCTGCAGTTGATGTAGTCGACATGGACTTCAGTAAGGCTTTTGACAAGGCCCTGCCTGGGAGAACGGCCAAGAGGTTAAGAGCCCATGGGATCCAGGGCAAGTTGGCGAATTGGGTCCAAAATTGGCTTAGTGGCAGGAGGCAGAGGGTGATGGTCGAAGATTGTTTTTGCAATTGGAAGCCTGTGACAAATGTTGTACCGCAGGGATCGGTGCTGGGACCCTTGCTTTTTATAGTGTACATTAATGATTTAGATGTGAATATAGGAGGTATGATCAGTAAGATTGCAGATGACATGAAAATTGGTGGTGTCGTAAATAGTGAGGAGGAAAGCCTTACATTACAGGACAATATAGATGGGCTGGTAAGATTGACAGAGCAATGGAAAATGGAATTTCATCCTGAGAAGTGTGAGGTGATGCATTTTGGGAGGACTAACACGGCAAGGGAATACACAATGAATGGTAGGGCCCTAGGAAGTACAGAGGATCAGAGGGACCTTGGTGTACATGTCCATAGATCCCTGAAAGCAGCAGCACAGGTAGATAAGGTGGTTAAAAAGGCATATGGGATACTTACCTTTATTAGCTGTGGCAGGGAGTTTATGTTGGAGCTGTATAAAATGTTAATTAGACCACAGCTGGACTACTGCATGCAGTTCTGGTCACCGCATTATGGGAAGGATGTGATTGCACTGGAGAGGGTGCAGAGGAGATTTACCAGGATGTTGCCTGGATAGGAGCATTTCAGCTATGAAGAGAGACTGGGTAGGCTGGGGCTGTTTTCCTTAGAGCAGAGAAGGACCTGATAGAGATTTATAAAATTATGAGCGGCATAGATAGGGTAGATATGAAGAAACATTTCCCCTAAGCAGAGGTGACACTAGCCAGGGGGCATAGATTTAACATAAGGGGTAGGAGGTTTAGAGGGGATTTGAGGAATTTTTTTCACACAGAGTGGTTGGAACCTGGAACACACTGCCTGAGGGAATGGTAGAGGCAGGAACCCTCACAACATTTAAGAAGCATTTAGGTGAGCACTTGAAATGCTATAGCATACAGTGCTATGGGCCAAGTGCTGGAAAATGGAATTAGAATAGATAGGTGCTTGATGGCCTGCACAGACATGATGGGCCAAAGAGCCTGTTTCTGTGTTGTATAATCCTATGACTCTATATATATCTCATCCTGGCTAATCTATAACATTTTTTTAAAAACTGGACAAAGGCATTAAACTGACTGAAGCCATGACTGGCTATGACTCACACAAAAGGAATTTCTGGTTTTCCGAACAGTAGCAACCACATTATCTCTAAAGTGTTGATAATGCCCCTGTGATTGCAGAGATAAAATCCCAAGGAGTTGTGCAAAGGGCATTTACATTTCCAAGGCCAGGCCCTGGCCAATTGGTGATGATGTATCTGTGACGACAAAGGACCCTGAAACCCCCTTTTGAACTCATTAATGGTTGAAGCATTAACCATCTCAAGAATGCAGACAAGGAATATCATTTGTCCAACCAGGGTGGAGAAGTGGGAGTCATGTCACATGACACCCTCCCCAAGCTGCTCGACCCTGTAATGTTGCCTTGCGGAGCTGAAAAAAGACAGAGTGCCATTTTCCATCTAGCAGGCAGCTACAGAAAGAGGGCCCCAGCTCCCCACCTGTACAGTTTTTTACTGGAACTTCTGTACCAGCGCCTACAAACTAATTAATCTCTATGTGTCTCTCCCATCATGCAAGCCATCGCTACTGTAAAAGTGGATTATCCAGCATCATCTTCAGCCTGCCTCTGTGAAGGAATAGATCATTGGACTTTTGACTCTGGACTCTGGATTCACATCAAGCAATAATCCTTATTTTGTCTGTGGTCTTTGCCCTGTACCTCTTTCTTTACCTTATCCCTATGTTATTGTATGAATGTACTAGGGACTGTGGAGCAACAACCCCCCCCCCCCAGCCTCCTGCATTTTGAGTGTGTGTATAAATAAATCAACCCTTTTAGTTCACCCAATTTTTGAGTTTGCTGTGGGGGTTATCCAGAGAGAATTAGATCATGCCA
Organism: Carcharodon carcharias; assembly: GCF_017639515.1. Taxonomy (NCBI): domain Eukaryota; kingdom Metazoa; phylum Chordata; class Chondrichthyes; order Lamniformes; family Lamnidae; genus Carcharodon; species Carcharodon carcharias. Next base: position 228,814,921 of record NC_054468.1, read on the forward strand.
AAACTGGGGGTTGGGAAAATACACCACCACATATAAAAAGGGGGAATCAAAAATCAAAAACACCTTTTTGTTTCCAGGTTGTGAGAGAATAAATCAGGGCTGCTTAAACTATACCCACTCCTGTCCATAACAATCGCCATTTTCCTCTCTTTCCTTTCTACTCTTTTCAAACTTGGTGCTTGCATGCTGTTTGGTCCTCATCATCACCTCATCATTCTCTCATGCATCTGCAATCTCTTTCACTCCAATCTGTTGCAATGGAAGAAACTACCTGCTTTGACTTGGTGCTCGTTTCATCTCTCAGAAAGGAATAACATCAACAGGAATGCATCACTTTGAAGTACACTCCCTGCTCCTATGTAGGTGAATGCAGCAACTGATTTGCACACCAGAAAAATTCCAGAACCAGCACTGAGATGTGCGAGGGAGGAATGTTGAGCAGGACACCAAGAGAACCCTGTGCCTTTATATTCAGTCATTACATTGTTGTTATCCCACATGAAGTCCATAACAGGGAGGGCTCTATCCAACCTTTCACTTGAAGGAGTATATCTCGGTGCTGCGCCATTAAATACAATTTACAGCACCCAAACAGCCCAATTAGCCCAACTGGTCCAGTCCATGTCAGTGTTTATGTTCCTCCCACACTTCTTCATCTTACCTTATCGCCAAATCCTTCTACTCCTTTCTCCCTCGTGTATTTATACAGCTTCTCCTTAATATTCACCTCAATAATTTCATGTGCTAACTAATTTCAAATTTCCATCACTCTCTGGGCTAAAGAAGTTTCTCCTGAATTCCCTATTGGATTTATTAGTGACTACCTAATATTGATGGTCCCTAGTTTTCCCCCTCTCCCACCACAAGTCCTCGCATAATTCGTCAACCTAGATTATGTGTGCAAATCCAGTAAAAAATAATTATCTCCTAAAGAGTTGTTGAGTTGAGGTAAAATGCCTTGCTTGGTTAAAAGCAGAGGGTTGAGTGGTTGCATGACACAGGAAAAGGTTCTTATACCAGGGCCCTTCCCCATCAACATCCAGCTACACTTGGAATATCTCCTATGTTCTTGCCTCTGCTACCCTGTGCAGTATCACACTGACTCAAACATCCCTCTTAATATGTATTTCACAACAATTCCTAACTAATCTGTTCCTACTCTCCTGTCTCTGAAGTAATGCCTACCATAATATTTGCCATTTAATGATTTACAAACTGCTTACTGCCTTAAATCCAGACTGTCTCAGTGTCTCTTGTTCCCTCCGAAAAGGAAGAACTTGCATTTCTGTAACACCCTTTCACCATTTCAGAATGACCCAAAGCACTAATTCACTACTGTCAAGTGTTGTCACTGTTGTAACATAGCCCATCCCCTTTACCAGGTTGCTTTCCCCTGTGTCTCCCCTCTCTGAGAGGACATTGTTCTCTAGTTGACCACATCAGTTATATCTTTAACCGTAGTTTTGCCAGGGATTTTCAGCAGGTGAAGAGAATGTTCCAGAACGATCTGCTGTTCCTGGCAACATGTGGTTGAGTCACCTGAGTTTTCTGAGCAAGCAGGGCCTCACGGCTCTCTATCGCTTTAATGAAACTTTATTGACACTTCAATGTTGCTGTCCAGCTTTTGTTTGGCTCTTTGGAATCTGTGAGGCCGTCATATTGGCTATGAAAGGAATAAAACAACACCAAAACATATTTTCAGATCTGTCATGTGATACTGACATGGCAAAACTGAGACGCTGTTCTTTTCCTCTGACACTAACCTCAAAAAAAGAGATGATAATCACTTTTAAAATGAAAGAACAAATCGTAAAGCTGGGACAGTGATTGCACAGTGGATCATGGCATCAGTCTACAACTAATGAAGGTGGGATTTCCACCAGAATATGGAGTTCCTGGTCTTAGCACCTGCTGAAGTGGGAGACCATTGGGTGGTGTAAGTAGGGCAGATGGAAAATAGGAAGCTGCTTGTGTGCACCTCCCACTGGCTGTCACAATGTCACCATTAGAGTGGTCATTGGAGTCAACGTGCCCCTGACTCCTTCCTTTTTAACCCAAACCCTAACTCTAAAAGTAATTACAAAGCCTGGAAGAAGCGAGAAAGAGGAAAAAACACAGTAGAGCAATCTTTGCTCATAAAAAATGTTTATTGAGTCTATGTTCATTATGGAGAGAGCCCACAGCCCACACAACTACCTGAGCCACCTTCATGGTCAAGCCATTTTAAATTTTATGGGTGAGCGGCCAACACTAAACAGGAGCTGACGGGCTGCTCACTAATCAGCAAGACTGGAATCCCGTGGCTGTTCCACCAATGTTTGGGAAATAAACTGAAGGGTCAGGTGGGGATACAGGGAAGTGATCTGGGTTGGCCTTTTCTGTGACTGAAACTGTGGAACCAGCAAAATCATGTGAGATGTTGAGTTTACACGGAGACTTAATTGTCCAGAAATTGTTAGAGTTTATAATTAAGGATAGAGCGACAAAACACTTTGAAATTTGTCAACCAATCCGAGAGAGCCAAGATGCATTTGTAAAGGTAGCTCACACCTGACAAATCTGATTGAATCTTTTGTAGGGGTGACTAAAGTAGTGGACAAGAGAATATCTATTAATGTTATTTATATGGATTTGCGGATAACATTTAATAAAGCCCCTCATTAGAGACTAAAGTTCAATCTCATTGAATTAAAGGCAGATTATTGCCCTGGTGAGGAAATTGGCTGAGTACAGGAATAATGGGCAGGTGCTCTCGCTGGCAGGGTGTGACTAATGATGCCCTGTATTAGGACTTCTTCTTTATTCTTTCATGGGAAGTGGGCATCGGTGGCAAGGCCAGCATTTGTTGCCCATCCCTAATTGCCCTTGAACTGAGTGGCTTTGCAAGGCCATTTCAGAGGCCAGTTAAGAGTCAACCACATTGCCAAGTTTGGAGGCACATGTAGGTCAGACCAGGTAAGATTAGCAGATTTCCTTCCCTAAGGGGCATTAGTGAACCAGATGGGTTTTGACAACAATTGATGGTAGTTGTCATGGTGACCATTACTGAGATTAGCTTTAAATTCCAGACTTATTAATTTAATTTAAATTCCACCAGCTGTCGTGGTGGGATTTGGACCCACATCCCCAGAGTATTAGCCTGGGTCTGTGTAATTCTAGCCCAATGACATTGCCACTGTAGCACCACCTCATCTTCCACTTAAACTACTCACTATATATATTAATGACTTAAATAAAAGGACAGAAAGCCACATGTCCAAATTTGCGAAAGATCAGTGACAATGTGAACAGTGTAGAAAGAAACTTAAAATTACAAAGATAGATAGAGTGAATTGGCAGAACTGTGGCAAATGGATCTCAATATAGACAAAAGTGAAGCCATCCACTTTGGACCTAGAAAGGACAGAACGTGATACTTTCTAAATAGTGAAACAGTGGAGGTCCAAATAGGCTTCAGAGTCCTGGTATATAGACCACCATCGGATCCAGAAAATAATCAAAAAAGCTAATACTATGTTGGCCTTTATATCCAGAGGACTAGGATACAAGGGGGTAAAAATCATGTTTCAGCTATACAAAGCCCTGGTGAGACCTGGAGTTAGTGTGTGTTCTGGGCCCCATGCCTTAGGAAGCCTTGGTGGGAGTGCAGTGGAGAATTACTAGGTTTACTTGTGCTTCAAGGATTAGGGTTAAATTACAGGGTGAGATTACATAAACAAGGATTGTATTCCCTGGAATTTAGACGGTTAAGGGGTGATTTGATTAAAATTTTCCAGATATTAAGTGGAACTGATAGGGTAGAGAGAGAGAGAAATTGTTTCCACTGGCTGGGGAGCCTTGGATTGTGGGTCAGAGTCTAAAAATTAGAATCAGGCCTTTCAGGAATGAAATTAGGAAATATTTCTACACACAAAGGATGGTAGAAGTTTGGAACTCGCTTCCACAAGCGGCAATTGATACTAGATCAGTTGTGCAATTTTAAAATCTGTGATTGGTAGATCATTATCAAAAGTATTAAAGAATATAGGACGAAGGCAGGTAGATGGAGTTTGGTTAGCTATTGAACGGCGAAACAGGTTGGAGGGACTGAATGGCCTCCTCTTGTTCACATCAAGCAATAATCCTTATTTTGTCTGTGGTCTTTGCCCTGTACCTCTTTCTTTACCTTATCCCTATGTTATTGTATGAATGTACTAGGGACTATGGAGCAACAACCACCCCCGCCCCCACCCCCAGCCTCCTGCATTTTGAGTGTGTGTATAAATAAATCAATCCTTTTAGTTCACCCAATTTTTGAGTTTGCTGTGGGGTTATCCAGAGAGAATTGGATCATGCCAAAACTGGGGGTGGGAAAATACACCACCACATATAAAAAGGGGGAATCAAAAATCAAAAACACTTTTCTGTTTCCAAGTGGTGAGAGAATAAATCAGGGCTGCTTAAACTATACCCACTCCTGTCCATAACAATCGCCATTTTCCTCTCTTTCCTTCCTACTCTTTTCAAACTTGGTGCTTGCATGCTGTTTGGTCCTCATCATCACCTCATCATTCTCTCATGCATCTGCAATCTCTTTCACTCCAATCTGTTGCAATGGAAGAAACTACCTGCTTTGACTTGGTGCTCGTTTCATCTCTCAGAAAGGAATAACATCAACAGGAATGCGTCACTTTGAAGTTCACTCCCTGCTCCTATGTAGGTGAATGCAGCAACTGATTTGCACATCAGAAAAATTCCAGAACCAGCACTGAGATGCACGAGGGAGGAATGTTGAGCAGGACACCAAGAGAACCCTGTGCTTTTATATTCAGTCATTACATTGTTGTTATCCCACATGAAGTCCATAACAGGGAGGGCTCTGCCTAACCTCTCACTTGAAGGAGTATATCTCGGTGCTGCGAGAATGGGGAAACAGGTTTGAGGGGCTGAATGGCCTCCTCTTGTTCCTATGCTGATTGTAGGTAGCTGGAACTGACTGAGTTCAATGTTATTCTCCCCGGCCCATCATATTCTTCCCTTCACTACCTTAATGGAGGTTTAATCCTTACGAAAATGAACACATTTAAATTCCTCTCGGTACAGCATTTTTGTAAGAATGTTATGCGCAAGATCATTGTTATTTCCAAGCTGTATAGTCTTTTATTAAAAAAAAATCTATCATCAGCAGTTGGAGCCAGTAACAGAGCGCGGGGAAATGAACTGAGCTGTCAAATTTTGGAGTTAATTTGTAATTAGAGTTAACGTGAGCTGCGCAGGGTAGAACAGCAATGGGGTCGAATTTTCATGATGCAGCTCGGACTGAGGGAGAAAATAATGGATTTCTCACCCACCCACCCACATCTACAAAACCAAACCAGCCCCCGCCCATCACCCAACTCTGCAAAAGAAAGTTCCTCTCTCTCTCTCTTCACACACACACACACTCACTCACTCACTCACTCTGAAAAGTCAGTTTGGTTGTAAGCGTTTGACTTCTGAGCTGCTCAGCCAAGCTGTGCCTGGCGAACAAGCCACTCCGATGTTGTAATTGGGAGGGGCAGGGGCGAAGGGACTCTTCAACATCCCATTGAGCAGCTCAGCTCTGCACCTCAACCGGAGTGAAGGGGGACGGGGATGTGTTTGAAATGCTCCCTGCGGCGGCTTAACAATCATTTATAACAACCATTGTGGACCTGGGGAGAACCTTCACTTGAACCTACAAAGCAGAAAGGCTGCAGTCAGTCTCCGAGACCGCCTTGTAGACCAGTCGCAGCTCCGAATAACCCCCCCCCCCGCCGTGTCCCCCTCTCTCTCTCTCTTTCTCTCTCCGGCTGCCTGTCTAAATTTTGGGCGAAGCGAGCGCGCGTTTGATTACATCGGAAGAAATTAGCAGAAGGAACCAGAAGTTGGTGAGTTTCAGATTTTTTTTTGGGGGGGGGGGAAGCTCTTTTTTCTCTCTCTCTCTCTCTGTTTTCAATGTTGTCAAATTGTTCCTGTTAAAATGTGCAGTCACTCCCTGAATCCCTCTGTCTTAACTACAGAAGTCACGACTTTGTTTGGGGAGGTGGAACTTTCCTGGGTAGAATGGTGCTCCATAACACCCCAGCCTGAAGATAACACCAGAGAGCCGGGTAAGAGGCCAAGGTTCCCAAGCGTGATGTCGTTTTTAAACTTCAGTGCGAGGGACGTTTAGAATTTAAAGGCCATTGTGGGTCATGTCGAGGCGTCTTGGGGATACCCGCAAAGGCAGGGTTTCCCTCTGAGCCGTATTTGTGGCGGAATTGCTTAGGAAAGGAGTTCGGAAATTTCGGCGGGGCCGGCAGTTCAATTCAGGGCTCCCGGCGAGAGTCGCACTCAAAGGGGTGTGAACTCGGGTCGGCCAGTGACACTGCACCCCCCCCCCCCCTACCCCCTTACCCCTTACCCCTTCTTTGATTCCCACTGGCTGCCAGAAATCACTAAATTCACCTCCCTAAAGCCTGGGGTGGGGGGAATTTGGGGGGGGGGGGGGGTCGTGGGGAGGCAATTTCTCACCCACTGAGAGTTGAAATCGATAGTTGCAGATTTCATCCATGACTGTGTGCTTTCCCACCCACCCAAGCAGGTTGTGTGTGGCGGGTTATTATTGCTTAATGCAGCCAGTTTATTGGGAAGAGATGAAACCAGATGTCATTTTTACGACTTAAACCCTGCGCTAAATTCACTGCTTCCAGTAACAGATTTTAAAATCAACAACTGACCCAGTGTCAACAGCTGCTTGTGGAGGACAGTCCCTAACAACTGTCATCCTCTGTGTGTAGAAGCGTTTCCTAGTATCACTCCCAAAAGCCTGGCTCTAATTTTCAGACTCTGCCCCCTAGTCCCAGACCCACCGAGCAGCAGGAATAGTTTCTCTCTCTCTCTCGGCTCTCATTGTTTGATAGTTTATAAAGAGTATCAAAAGCTCTCAGCTATGATTCAGTCTAAAGGTTGTGGCTTTATCCAGGATGACACTTCGGAGCAGGTATTGCTGAACTGTCGGAGGTGCTGTGTCCTTGGAAGGAAGCAAAATTGTTCGCGACTTGGGATGGGTGGGTGAGGAAGGGAGGAATCTGTTCTGCACCAGTACAGCTGGTGAGTTGGATAGTCGCTTTGCAAGTTGTAATACAAGGGGGTATTGATACAAACGCTGTCAGTAGGCTGTGTAACTCTGGATTTAACCTGGCGCATATTACACTTTCCCCAATAATCTCTCCCTTGCGTCAACTTTCAGCTCAGCGCAGGGTGACTTTAGCCTGAAAGTTTCCCCAAACCCTGTTTGCGTCCAACAAAGGACTTTTCTCTGCCGTTCCCAAACTCTTTTACAGTGAGGTAAAGAGTTGTCTAACATTGTCCCTTCTGCCTTTATTCCTGTTATTTCCGAAGGAACAAAACCATTTGTCCTTGTGTGTTGCAAACAAGTTAGAGATTGAAGGGGAATGGATCCCCTTCTGAACCTTGTGTTTATGTCCATCCCGCACCACGCACCATTTCAAAGAGGGGGCTTCTAATCTAATTATTAACTGCCTTACAAAGGAAAATATTGTTATTACAGAATTGGTGGTGGAATCCTGATATATGCCAATTTTACGTTTTAAATAGCTTTAAACATTCGTAACACCATTTGCTCAGGTAAATGGTACATTTTCAACACTTGGGTGGTTTGCCTTTCAGCATTTGGCACAACAGAGCAGTTCCAATTTCCTTTGAGCGCTTCAAGAATTGTTCCTTTTGTCAGTGCTTTGAGTAAGGGTGTAAGCCCATTTGTTTTAACTTGTTCATCATTTTACTGCCTGCATAAACCACAGGAAATCATTACAAATGCATTTAGTTGTAAACAGAAGGATTCTCACATTAATATAACACACACACACACATGGAAGGAGGGTCAGGTAGAGGCACTCAGCCCTTCAAGCCTGTTTTACCATAAAGTGAGATTATGGCTGATCTGTGACCTAACTTGACATACTCACCATTGCCCCATATCTTGTTATACCTTTGGCTAACAAAAATCTATCAATTGCAGATTTTTAAATTATACTCTTTACCCAGCATCAATTGGCATTTGCAGAAAAGAGTTCCAAACTTCTCCCACCCTTTGTGCACAGAACTGCTTCCTAATTTCACTCCCGAAATGTCTGTATCTAATTTTTAGCCTATGTCCCCTAGTCCTAGACTCCGCAACCAGTGGAAATCTTTTCTCTTTATCTACCCTATCTCTTCCCTGTAATATCTTGAAAATAGTATAAAATACAGCCAGTTGTGTTTCAGTTGGTAGCTCTCTTGTTCCTGTGTCAGAAGATTGTGGGTTCAAGACCCACTCCAGAGATTTAAGCCCACGATAGTCCAGGATGATACTTCAGAGCACTACTGAAGAAATGCAGAACTGTCAGAGGTGCTGTCCTTCGAATGAAATGATAAGCCAAGGCTCCGTCTGCTTTCTCAGGTGGATGTGAAAGATTTTACAGCATTATTTCAAAGAAGAGCAGGGGAATTGTCCTGGTGAATACTTATTCCTCAACCAACACCACTTAAAAAAAAATCATTTTCACATTGCTGTTTGTGGGAGCTTGCTGTTCACAATTTGTCTGCTGCGTTTCCTATATTACAACAGTGACTACACTTCAAAAAGTAGTTAATTAGCAGCAAAGCATTTTTGGGTTATCCTGAGGTTGTTAAAGGCACTGTATAATTAAAGTCCTAGATCTATAGTCTATTATACATACACATCCATAAACGTGAAATGTGCGATTACAGTGGCTATTGTCCAGTGTTAAGAGGGATGGGTCATTATACACACGGATTATTGAGCTGTTAGTATGACAGCACAGAAACAGGCAAATTGAGCCTGTGTCTGTGTTTTCCCCATGGGGGTCCCGGTAGCTTCCTGAGTGATGCCGATACTCTCCAACATCCCCCTTTCCCAGCCAGGTAATTCTCCTCTAAATCTATTTCTGGGACTCTGCATCTAAAATTTCACACACTAATCATCCTCCGTGCATAGAAATGTGTTTTTTTTTTCTCTCTAACCTCCAGAAGTTGGGCTCACGTTTTTCCCTTTGCAAAATGTTGTGTCCCACTACAGTTACTTGTTGTAACAAGGTGGTTCCAGGTGTGTAAAGGTGTGATAAGTAACAGGGAAACACTTGGCTTCAAGTCTTGATCTGGCATTGGGATGTGAGGGCTTGTACCATCCAATGATCTGCCTCCTGCTCTGTGAGTTTGCTGCAGTATAACTTCAGTTCAGTTTTGGGCACCGCCCCTCAAGAAGGGTTGGTTGGTCTTGGAGGGGGAGCAGCACAGATTCGCCAGAGTGATACCAGGGCCTTTATAGCATAACCCGACTTCAGCCCTGCCTCAGCTCATCTGCTGTTGAAGCCCTCATTCATGTCTTTGTTACCTCTAGACTTGACTATTCCAATGCTGTCCCATCCAACCTCCCATGTTCCACCCTCCACAAACTTGAGCTCCTTCAAGGATTTTCTGCCTTTAACCTAGCTTGCACCATATCCTGTTTATCTGTTCCGTCATGTTGCCTGAGCTACTTTAGCCCCTGGCAATAGCTCCATTTTAAAATCCTCATACGTGTTTGTTCCCTTTTGAATCCTGTGCTTTGCCCCTCCCTTTCTCTGTTACCTCCTCCAGCCCTGCAACCCTCTGCGATTTCCGCATTCCTACAATCCTGGCTAATTGCTCATCTCCGATTTTAATCGCTTCACGTTTGGTGGCTGTTCAGCTGCCTAATCCCTAAACTCTGGAATTCCCTTCCTACACCTCTTCACCTCTCTAACTCTCTATTCTCAATTGACCCCTTTGATGAGGCTTCCTCGTGTCTCCTTACGTGGCCCGGTGTCAAATTTTGTTTGATAATGCTCTTGTGAAATGCCCTCGGACGCCTTGGCTACAAGGGTTAAATTATGAGCAGAGGTTGCATTTTCTTGTATTCCTAGAAGATTAAGAAGTGATCTAATTGAGGTGTTTCAGATGATTAATGGACAGGATATATAGAGAGAAACTATTTGCATTGGCGGACAGAGTCCAGAATAAGGGAGCGTAACCTTCAAGTTTGAGCTAGGCTGATCAGGGGTGATGCCAGGAAACACTTCACAACAAGTATAATGGAAATCTGGAATTTTCTCCCCCTAAGGGGTTGTGGATGCTGAGGGGTCAATTGAAAATTTCAAAACTGAAATGAATAGAGTTTTGTTAGGTATTTAGGGAACCAAGGTGAGCAAATGGTGTTTAAAATATTGATTAACATCATCCAGTTGAATGTTGGAACAGGCTTGAGGGGCTGAATGGCCTCCTCCTGTTCCTAAGTTCCAGTTTGGTGTGATATTGATACTCAGCAGTGCCCAAGTGGACCACTCAGTCTTCTGGGATGATTTGCATGGAGCCCTCTAATGAAAGAGGGGATTACTAACCTTTACTATCTACATGTTAAAATGGAGGAAATGCAGCAGCCGATTTATGTTCAGCAAAACCAGACAAGTAGCAATTAAATAAATAAATAAGCAGATAATCTGTTTGGGATGTTGGCTGAGGGATAAATAAATATTGGCCAAGACCTTATCCTACTTTCCTTTGAGATAGTCCTTATAGACCCATTTAATTGGGCAGACAGGGCCTTGGTAACATCTCATCTGAAAAGCAGCACTGCTGACAGTGCAGCACTCTCTCAGTGCTGCACTGGAGTCTTAGGCTGGATTTGTACTCATTATGGCACAGTGGATGGTAAATACTGAGCTGTTCAAATTCTAGAGGGAAACTTGAAACAGTTCCACAACTGTTTGCAATTTGTATTTTTATTTTGAGATGTGTGCCTTGAATTCAGTGGTAATAAGACCATCGAGTCTTAGAGGTTTTTTTTTTTACAAAACTAAATTAAACATTTATTAATTGAAATGATTTTAAGCACATGATAGGTCCACAAATTATACCACAATAACTCCTAAATCCCCCAATTAATCTAGCTTCCAGTTACACCTCCGTTAAAGCAGCAGTAAAACAAGATAGATTTCAACAGACCCAGGCAATGCACAAAACCCTGGATAGGGATATTCACAATGAGTTTTCTTAGCTTCGGTTCCTGTAGACAGCAGTTTGAGCATAGAAACTGGAGGCTATTCTCACTTGTTAGATCTTTGAATTCCTTCTCCTTACATATAACCTCTGCTGCTTTATTCAGATTTCTCCATTTTTTTAAATGTAAATTCCATTGCCTTTTCAACTTTACTTTTTCCATAATATAAGTCTTTCATACTACGCATATTATCAGTAATCTTTGGGAAAAATAAACACACTGTGTGACTTAGCCTCTGTTGGCTAGGTGTAACACCTTACCATCTCTTTGAAATTCATGACTCTCATTTATCTAAAAATGCAAATGTTCCTCACACCTCACATTCTAAAACTTCAGCCACGTTGACATATTTAGCATTTCAAGTCCTAGCTTCTCTTCTGATAACTCAAAAGCTCCAGGCTAGCTGTCTGCAATTCAATTAAACACCTCACACACACAACCTCACACAGAGAAACTAATCCAACCCCACCCCCAGCTATTAACCTACCTTTACAATAAATCACAATAATATTATGAAAATTATTATATTTTTATTACAGTACTCGAGTCTTGATGTGGAATTTGAACGTAGAATCCTCTGGCCCAGAGGTAAGAGCACTACCCACTGAGCCACAACTGGTATGAGCCACAGGTTGTCATAGTCTGCAGAGTCCTGGTCTCAGCTCAATAGATATCACTCTCAGGATAGTCACTTTGTATAACTGGAATTATAAGTGCAAATGAAGGGATAGTCCAGGTTACTGGGACCATATTCCAGGAGCAGGTTTTTCTATGAATTGTTTATTTCAGGGCTGGAGAAGGGAACGTAAGCGACTTTCACCAAGAAGCTAGATTCTCTTAGGGAGCTGTGACATTGTGAACTGTGGAATCATGGAGTGATGACATTGCAAAAGGAGGCCATTCAGCCCTTCATGCCCATGCCAGAAAATATGTCCCATTGAGCATTTTCAGTAAAATCGTTAAAAAAAAGGTTTTATTAAAAGAAGTGCTGTGATTTTACAAACAAACTGCTCAGTTTTGACCTCCCTCTTATGTAAAGGATACAGAGACATTGGACAATTACAAGGGCGACACCTCAGGAAAGATTGAACAGCCTGGAGCTCTTTCTTCCACAAAGCAAAGGCTGAAGGGTGATCTGATAGTGCTCTTCAAGATTATGTAAAAGGTTGATAGAGAAGATGACTTCATTTGTGAGGGAGATTGAAAATAGAGCCCTTAAGTATATCGTAGTCACTGATGAATCCAAAAGGAGTCCAGGACAAACTTCTTTATCCAGAGAGTGGTGAGAATTTGGAATTCGCTCTCAGATGGAATGAATAACACAGGTGCATTTCAGGGGAAATTGGATATGTACATAAGGGGAATAGGAAAAGAAGGACATGTGCCAGAATAGGAGGAGACTCATGTGGAGCATAAATGCCGGCATTGACCAGTTAGATTGAATGGCCTGTTTCTGTGCTGTACAATTCTATATAATTATATATAATCTTGCCAGAAATAAACAAGAACACACAATGTCACTTTGAGCATCTTACTTGATGTTATGCACAAGCATGTCAAAGGAGCATTACCTCGCATTTTCCTTCTTTGCTTGCAAACAGAGATACAATAAAAGATTTGGCAACAGATTCTGGACATGAGGACTGTGGCCCCTAAAGAAGGGAGAGCAGAGGAGTTATGCCCAGTATCCTGGCCAATATTTATCCCACAGCCACCTTCACTGCAACAGATCCTACAGGGTGAGACCACTGTTTGGCCTGGCAATTGCCAGTTAAAACTACAAACCTGTGGTTGAGAAATTATTGTTTGTGATGCCTGGAACTGTAAGCCCTCTCCTCCTCCTCTCTTCCTTTAAGACGCTGCTTAAAACCTACCTCTTTGACCAAGCTTTTGGCCCCCTGTCCCTAATCTCTCCCACAGTGAATCGATGTCAAATCCCATGAATGAATACATTTTAAAAACACGAACGCTAAACGCAATTCTGTGATGTTCTTTACCAGAGACGGAGAGTTGCGTTTTCCCCTAAATGTGTTCAGCGTTTGTTCGCAAGTTCTGCTGCTGTAAGCTTGGAGAGGTTTCACAGTCACAACCCTTCGACTGAGTGAATGTGACGGGGCTGGGGCTTTGCCGGGTTGTTTTCAATCTGTGTGAACAAAAAAGGGTGTTTTCTTACAGCCACAATCACATCTGGGGCTTCCTGCAGATGGGAATGCAGTGCATTGGAAGTGTGCAGGACAGGAGATACACGGAGAGAATCTAATGCCTGGACTTTGTGCCGTGCCTTTTTATCAATGGAGCTTCTCTAGGCTTGTGCCTGAAGTCTGATTCTGATGTTTCTAAAGACTTTTGCAGTTCGCTGCAGAATCCTGACAGCTCACAGATGGGGGAGCAGTGGGGGAGTAGGGACTCGGGGGAATTTAACTGGCTGGTTTAGAGTGAAGCTTATAGTCTGGGATACATTAACTCGAGTCGCAAGTCAGTATTACAAATTTAAATAAACGCGCACATTTAGACCATCACAGGAAACCAATAACAGTCCATCAGAAAAGAGAAGGTAGAGTGCCTTTGTCAGAAGAGTTGTTCTGTTGTTAAAAAAAAGAGCTGTGTGTTCTCATCACTGATTTTTGCTTTAATTCATTCTTGGGAATGTAGTCATGGCTAGCAAAGCATCCCTTGCCCATTCCCTAATTGCCCTTAGGTGGTGATGTTGGGCACAGGTACTGACTGACCCTCCAGTGCGTTTCCAAACTTCTATACTTTTATTTCTGATTTCCAGTAATTATAGAATGGATACAGCACAGAAGGAGGCCATTCGACCTATCTTGTGTGTGTGTGTGTGTGTGTGTGTGTGTGTGTATATATATATATATAATATATATTCTTTTTAATTCAGCTTCTGACTACCCCCTCCCCTCCACACAAGGGTGACCCTTTCCCCTACCATCCAAAATATTACCAATATTACCGTTACCTTGTTACGTCATGAGGCAGTGGAAGAAATGTTTCGATCCTGTGTTCTGTTTAAAACATGGAATTCAACAGCACTTACCCCAGTGCTTCAGTTGCCAAGGCTACTGGCCCTTTGAGGATCTGACCCACACTAGCAAGGGCGGTACCAAGTATGATTCCCTGGACTGTCTCGAGTTAGCAGGTCAAGTCTCCAAATTCAATCAATTTTTCTTAAGCTTGGGGTGGGGAGGAAAATGAACCAATTGCTCTCAATCAACCCCTGCTAAAAAGTATGTTTGTGCGGATGTCAACTGATGATCGGGTTGAATTTTGCTACAATGTCTTTTTTATGGTCAAATAGCTCTGAGATCTCTCCATCTACACTTATCTAATTTGTAGAGGTACCAAGTTCTGGGGAATGTACCCCAGTGCCTTTGCTCAGTGAATTTAAATGTCAGTTGTGACTCAGTGGACATAGTCCCTGCTAAGACTTGATCACATAGTCTAGGCTGATACTCCAATGTCAGTAGTGAGGGTGTGCTGCACTGTTGGTGGTCTTGTCTTTGATTCTGATGTTAAACCAATGTCCCATTTTCCTGTCAGGTGAACTTATGGCATTATTTTGAAGAGCAGGGCAGTTTCCCCCACCCCCCTGCCCAGGTATCCCTAGCCAAAATCCATCCCTCAACCAATATCATTGAAGCAAATTATCTGGTGATTACCACATTGCTGTTTGTGGGAGCTTTCTGTGCCTCATTTCCTGTATTACAATAGTGAAGACAGTTCTTCAGTACGTTGTTGCCTGGAAAGCATGTTGGGACAACCTGAGGATGTGAAAGTTGCTGTGTAAATGCATTGTTAATTCTTTCCTTTTTTTTTCTCATCAAAATTGGAATAAAACTGGCTTGGGGGGGTTGGGGGGGGGGGGGGGTGCGGTGGTGGTGTTGGTTTAGCAGTGGGGAAGAAACCTTGAAGGTTGGTGGTATTTTTTGGTATTGAGCAGCACTTAGCTGTGAACTCACCATCTCTGCTCCAGATGTCAAGGTGAACAGAGTGGAGAGAAGTTGGAGATTTGGTCAATCTGGCTCCCTCAGAGGTCACACCGGTCCCTGAGCGAGTAGTGTTGGCAGAAGCCTGGCACCTGCCGGTCTCAAGGGGATTGGTGACTCAATCTTGAGCAGCGGGGAAAACGCTTGGCAGGCTGGGACAGACGTGAACCTGAAGATGTGGAACCAGGTGGGGAAGTGGAAGACAGAGGGGTGGCTGGTCAAACAAATAAACCTCCAAGCCAAACGACACCCTGACTTGGAAATATATCACTGTTCTGTCAATGTCAGAGGGTCAAAATCCTGGAACTCCCAAACAGCATTGTGGGTGTACCTACACCCTTTGACTCCAGTGGGTGAAGAAGGCAGCTCACCACCACTAATTTGATGTGGGCGTCGCTGGCAAGAACAGCATTTGTTGCCCATCCCTAATTGCCCTTGAACTGAGTGGCTTGCTAGGGCCATTTCAGAGGGGCAGTTAAGACTCAACCACATTGCACTGGATCTGAAGTCACATGTAGGTCAGACCAGTTAAGGACAGCAGACTTCCTTCCCTAGGTTTTTTAACAACAATCAATGATAGTTTCATTCATTACTGAGACTAACTTTCAATTTCAGATTTTTATTTAATTAATTGATTTTAAATTGAATCCTCTGAAGGGGTTTGAGGCTGTGTCTCCAGCACATTAACTGGGATCGCTGGCTTATTAGTCCAGTGATTATACCATTACACCACCTTCTCCCCTAGTTTATTAGGGATGGGCAATAAACCCTGGCCTTGCCAGCAACGCTCACATCCCATGAATTAATAAAAAAAAGACCATGGGATTTCTGGATATTCACCAGCGCTTAAGGGTTTGCATTTTGCTTTCTGACCATTTTCCCCAAAGAAACCAAAATAATTCGCCTGATTGTAAACCGCTCTGCGAACTTTTCCGATTACTTTTCCAAGTGAGATCAGCTTATTTGGAGACTGGAGAAGCTGAGATTGTTCCCCTTAGGTCAGCATAGATTAAGTGGAGATTTAATCAAGGTGTTCAAAATATTAAGGGGTGGGGGGGTTTGATAAGAGTGAATGGGGAGGAACTGTTTCCACGGCTGGAGAGCCAGAAAGCAGAGGACACAAATTTAAAATCAGAGGGGAGATGAGGAGAATTTTTTTTTCCTACACAACGAGTTGCTGTGATCTTCCTGAAAGGGCATTGGGAGCAGATTCAATAAGAACTTTCAATAGGGAATTGGGTAGAAACTTGGAAAGGAGAAACTTGCCTGGCCCTGGAGCAAGAACAGGGTGGACTGGAACTCGTCAGATTGCTCTTTCAAAGAGCTGGTACAGGCTGGGTATGTGGACTGAATGGCCTCCTTCTTCACTGCTGTATGACTCCGTGACCCCACGAAGCAGCCTTTTGAGGTGAGACAGAACCTTTAGGTGTAGCGGTGTTTTGCAGATCAGGCAGGAGTGTTCCATTTCCAGGGCCTCCCTGTCATGAATAAGGCTTGTGAAGTAACCCTGTTTTATGGATTTCCCAGCTTAAGTTGGCTCAATTCCAATGTTTGCAATTATTTTCTTTCCCTTTTTAATGTGTTCCTTCTTAAAAAATACCCCTGAGGGGTCAGTTTTTAAAGTCTATTTGCCTAATTTTAAACTGTTGCAGCTGCTGTGCTTACCAGACGTATATATATTTAAAGAGAGCTAGACTGATTATTTTTGCATGGACTTTACGGGGATTCAAAAATAATGGGTCTTTGCCTTGTGAGTTGGACTGGGAACTGAATGTCCATTGTGCTTATGGCATCTGGAAAATCACGATCATTGGTGGACCTTCTGAGGGGAGAGGAGGGAAAGAAGGGTGTAAAATCTTCTAGGCCTATTTTTGGTTCTGAAATGGGGGCGCCATGAACACCCCCAACCGGGAGGGCCCAAAGCTGGCCTGAAATTGAGCCTTGAACCTCATTAGTGTTAGTTAACAGTCATGGGGAACAATCCTCCTCCTTCTGATCCACAGCAATGTTTTTCTTTCCTACCAGATGCCAAAGAGTCTGAGTGGATCAGGCCCATTGCCTACATCACTCATTTTTAATCCAATTTTAGCACGGAGTCCAAAAACAGTGTTGGGCCTCTCCGTGTAATTGGCCAAACGACTGTTTCAGGGAGCGAAGGTATATAAGAACACAAGAAATAGGAGCTGGAGTAGGCCATTTGGCCCCTTGAGCCTACCCTGCCATTCACTTAGATCATGGCTGACTGAGTGTGGCCTCAGCTCAACTTTCCTGCCTGTTCTCCACATCTTTGATTCTCCTATAGTTAAGAATGTGTCTATCTCAGCCTTGAACATATTCAATGACTCAGTCCCAACTGCTCTCTGGGACAGAGACTTTCAAAGCTGCACAATCCTTTGAGGGAAGAACTTCCTCCTCATCTCCATGTTATACGGGGGACCCCTTATTCTGAAACTGTGTCCCCATGTTCTAGATTCCCCCAAGAGGGGAAGCTTCCCTTCAGCATCTACCCTGTCAGGCGCCCCTGAATCTTACAAGGTTCAATAAGATCACATCTTGCTCTACTAAACTCCAATGAGTATAGGCCCAACCTGCTCAACCTTTTCTTATAAAACATTCCCTTCATTCCAAAAATCGGTCAACAATGGCTGAAAATTGGCTCGATCCAATATGTTGGGTCAGAGACCTTTCAGGCATCTTGTGAACATGGGATGTTGGTCCTGAAAATGGTGCTCTATTGTATTCATTTTTTACCCTGCACAATGGATGCAACAAGGTCCAGTTTCTACCAAAGAGTGAGAGAGAAAAAGAGCACTAGCTTTTATTGTATCATGTACATGGCTACATATTACCTTTTGCCTCTCCACAGCTCCAAGCTGTCATTATTAAGAAAATATTCCAATGTGGTTCTCTCGGGTCCAAAACGTTACACTTCCCCATATTCAACTCTAGCTGCCAATTTTCCCCACTCCCTTAATCTGTCTGCATTCCTTTATAACTGCTTCCTCTCACGTGCTCATTTTATTGTGCCCCCTAACATTCTGCCCTCTGCAAACTTGGATATACAATTTCCTATTCCTTCGTGCAAGTCAGTGATAAATATTGTGGAAAGCTGAGGCCTCAGAAAAAATTCCAAGCGAGCACCAGTTCTCACTCTTGTATATTTTATATATCTCACAACAATGCAGGGATCACACTAGTTTCCAAGAGCGGAATTTTATGGCCCTGTTGCAGTGGGGGTGGGGCCATAAAATGCGGCGAGACATTCAAAAGTCCATTGACTTCGGTGGGACTGTAAAAATCCTGCTAGTGTACAATTCCACCCTAAATATGCAACAGGTTTATATACAAGAGTTTAAAAATATCCCTGCAACCACAAAACGTCTGCACTCCTGCTAACAGCTCAGCTTCTGTGGTGAAGTTTACTTTGCTCTGACTCCACACCCAGGCTTGGCCGATCAAGCATAGTGAGCATGAATCAGTTACCAGACTCGCATAATCAAGCGCAGAACATTTGAACACTGATTCACATTAGGTCAGCTGACCAAGAGCTTGGTTAAAGGGATAGGTTTTAAGAAGTGTCTTTAAAGCAGGATAAAGTGAAGGAGGGAGGGAATTCCAAAGCTTGGAGCCTAGAAAACTGAAGGCCTGACCTCTAATGGTGGAACAATTATCATTGGGAATACATACAAGGTCGGAATTAGAGGCGTGCAGATATCTGGGAGGGTTATGGGGCTGGAGGAGATTACGTTTCTAAAGGGGGGGGCGAGGCTATGGAGGGATTTCAAAACAAGGATGAGAATTTTAGAATCAAGGTTTTTCTTGAGCAGGAGTCAATGTGGGTCGGTTAAGAAAGGGGTAACAGGGGAACAGGACGCAGAACAATTGAACACCACAGTCACGTTCCACCAGTCAGAAATCTGGTGCAGAATTTTATGTTCCCTGGTTGGCGATTTTGTAGCTGGGGTGAGGGTGGGTGGTGATGGTGGTGATGGCCATAAAATCCTTCGGATGGCCTTCTAACCAGGCTCGCGCTGGTCCCCGACCTCTCTACAATTTTATGGTGGCTGCCGTCCCCCCTCCCCCACCTTGCCCTTGCCCCAATTGAAACCCTTCAGTGGCCAATTAATGACCTCTTAAGGGCCGTTTCCCACCTAGCCTCACTTTTCAGGCTGATGGGAGGAGTTCAGGGACAGTGGGGGGGGAAGCCAGAAAAGGGACCCTGCTCAGGGCTCAGGTGGGTGGGAGATTGGGGTGGGTGGTTGTGGGAGGGGGACCTCCGTCAACAGCCACCTTTCAACGTTAGGTCGCCCTCCCTCCCAAAAAGCCTGGCCCCTGTGAGTGCTCCCTTCTCCTTGGCCTCTAAACCAACAACCCCACCTTCCCCACCCCTGCAACCTGCCTTACCCTCCCCACCATCCTAAAAATCTTGGCCCTGGTTATTGGTAGACTAGTACCTAGTATCTAAGAGATAATATGGGCATGGAAGTTATTGAATTTGTGTAAAAACCTAACCATTTTTATCAGTGTCATTCAGAGGAGAGAACCTTTCATCCTCACTTGTTATTCCCCACATTATCTGGTTCTCCAGTGCCTGAATTCGCCTTGTGAACTGCTCAGTTTTTAAAAAAAAACCTTCCCTGAAAGAAGCTTCTCCGTATATTCCTGCTGCTGTGTTACATCCTGGCAAGAAATTTAAGAAATTTTCCCAAAATCCATACAGCAAGCTAGATCCTTAACGTCACAACAACCCAACTTGGGATTTGCCTATTTCTTTCACAGCCTCTGGAGAGACGTCAATAGAAACAGAGAAAACCTCGGCGAGTGTGGCAGCCTCCGTGGAGGGGGATAATGGGTGGGATTTTCTGGCCCCCTCCCCTCACTGGCGGGATCTCCCAGTCCCACCAAAGTCAATGTGTCTTTGGCTTGCTCGCCTCATCCATAAGATCATAAGACATAGGAGCAGAAATTAGGCCATTTGTCCCATCGAGTCTGCTCCGCCATTCAATCATGGCTGATAAGTTTTTCAACCCCATTCTCCCGCCTTCTCCCCATAGCCTTTGATCCCCTTACCAATCAAAAACCTATCTATCTTGGTCTTAAATACACTCAATGACCTGGACTCCACAGCCTTCTGTGGCAATGAATTCCATAGATTCACCACTCTCTGGCTAAAGAAGTTTCTCCTCATCTCTGTTCTAAAAGGTCTTCCCTTTACTCTGAGGCTGTGCCCTCGGGTCCTAGTCTCTCCTACTAATGGAAACATCTTCCCCACGTCCACTCTATCCATTGCGGCAGGACCCCCTTCCCCCGGGCCGGAAAACCCCAGCCAATGTTTCAAGTTGAGTGTGACTCTCCCTCGGAACTTCTGGAAAGACGTAGCACTCAACGGAGAGCTTGTTATGTATTCAGACACACACTTCAATATTCACACAGTCAACAGCTTTGAACCATTTCACTGACGTTATCATTAGCCTCAGCCTGGTGATAAAATCTGGGCATGTTTCCTGTGATTTCCCACTCGGAGCATTCCTGGCTTCGGTTGAATCACCTAAAGAAGGTGGGGAGATAAAACCCAGTCGCCTCCTCGAGAAATAGTGAGATGGATGTGGAGAGGCCCTTTGAGTTGAAGGAAGAGAATACAGTACAGTGAATACAGATGTGACAGAATGAATCAGACATCCTCTGCGCAATACAGAATCTTTTCTGATGTAATGCACATTGGTGATAGCGCCCCTCCTAGTGACTTGTGATCATACGTGTGCCAGCTGCAGCTCGGTCTTACCTCTGAATTGTAAGTTTCTAAATTCAAGTCCCACTCCAGGACTTGAGTACAACGATCAAAGCTGACACAACAGTGCAGTACCAAGGGAGTACTGCCTTGTTGGAGGTGCTGTCTTTCAGATGAGATGTTAACTAAGGCCCCCATCTCCCTGCTTGGGCGGATGTAAGCAATCCCATGGGACCATTTCAAAGTAGAGTAGGGGAGTTATCTTGATGTGCTGGTCAATATTTATCCCTCAATCAACATTGCACAAAAAGAAAACGGATTGTCACGTGGCTGTTTTGGGAGTTTACCATGTGCGTGGCTGAGTGATACCTTCATTGCAACAGTGACTACGCTTCATAAGTATTTCATCGGCTAACAGTTGCTTTGAGATGTCCAGTCAC
Source organism: Carcharodon carcharias (assembly GCF_017639515.1). Lineage (NCBI taxonomy): Eukaryota > Metazoa > Chordata > Chondrichthyes > Lamniformes > Lamnidae > Carcharodon > Carcharodon carcharias. The sequence goes on from NC_054468.1 coordinate 228,836,167, forward strand.
CCCGAAAAGTGCTATGTAAATGCCAGTCTTTCATTTTATATTGTGCCTTCCCTAACCTTAAGATGTTCTGAGACGCACTGCAGCAAATTAACTACTACCGAAATGTGTTCACTGTTGCAACGTAGAAATGCCTATTTGCACACAGCAAGCTCCCACAAACAGAAATGTGACGAGTGATGAGTTTTTTGGTGATTTGTATGATTAATATTGCCAAGACAAATGGGAGAACTCCCCTGCTCCTCTTTGAAATAGTGCTGCAGGATAGAGGGGAGATGGAGCCTCGCACTTACAGTTCATCCAAAACCTGGCAGCTTTCGACAGTGCAGCACTCCCTCAGTTAGCCTGGGTTTGTACTGTGGGCCATATCATTCCGTTTTGAAAAAAAATAATTCACAACACTTATTTCCATTGGGAAGTTGGTGATGAACCACCTTCTTGAACACAACTCAATGGCCGCTGGGCCATTTCAGAGGGCAACCACATTGCTGTGGGTCTGGAGTCACATATAAACCAGAAAGTCGACAGATTTGCCCCCCCTAAAGGATATGAGTTAACCAGATGGGTTTTTGCAAACAATTCAGTAGTTTCAAAGTCACCGTTGGTAAAACCAGATTTTATTCCAGATTTCTTCAATTAAAGGAATTTAAATACCCACAACTGACATGGTATTTTTTTCTTCATTTATTCGTTCTTGGGATGTGGGTTTCACTGGCTGGCATTTGTCACCCATCCCTAATTGCCCTTGAGAAGGTGGTGGTGAGCTGCCTTCTTGAACCGCTGCAGTCCATGTGGTGTAGGTACACCCACAGTGAAGTTAAGGAGGGAGTTCCAGGGTTCTGACTCCGCGATAGTGAAGGAACGGCGATAAAGTTCCAAGTCAGGATCGTGGGATTTGAACTCATTGTCTTCAACTCATTAGTTCAGGGCCTTTGGTTACTAGTTTAGTAACATAACCACTATGCTGCTGCAACCTATATTCCCTGGTCTCCATAATCCTATATGCTAACGTGTTACATGTTGTTCGAAGCTTATCACAAACAATCCCTTTGCTGCTTTGTTACAGTGGATTCCCATGGACACCGGAGTTTTGGCTGCTCTCGATCTGGGAGGGCTGGATTGATTTCCTTTTGGCTTGCAAATCAAAATTATCGTGGCAAAAGATCTAAAGGAAATTAAGTTTCATCTTCATTACTGATAGGCAAAAGAATGGAGAAAGCAAGAAAGAATTTTGCATTTATTTTGCATCTTATCACTGCTTCAGAAAGCACTCCACAGCTAACAGTTCACTTTTAGAAATGGAAGGTTTGAAACCCTGACCTGACTATTTTAATGTTGCTCCTAAGATAATGAAACAATCTGTTTCTCATGAAGTTGGTTGAGGGGTAAAACGTCGAGCAGGACGCCGGGGAGAACTCAGCCGAACATCTACAAGATAATGCTATGAGATCATTGCCTGAGTGGGCAGGCAGGACCTCAGTGCAATGCCTGATCTGAACAATATCCCTCAGAGCTGCCCTGGGAGCACTGGGCTTGAACCTGTGACCTACTAATTCAAAAAAAAGCCAGAGTGCTCTCCGCTGAGTCACAGCTAACATCTGAAGTAATTGTTGGTTTTGCTTCAGTGAGTTTTAGTAGTGGGTGGTTTCAGTCGTACTTAACACTGAGTGGCTAGTAAACAGAACCATGTTCAGAATACCAAGCGCAGGTTTAATACTCTGGGCCGGGGTTGAGAATGGAGCCGGGCAGGGGCCGAGAATGCGCGTACCAGCCGTGTGCCTGCTTCCTGACCCTGTCCCCAGCTTCTGCCGTTTTTGCCAAGCGGGGAGGGGGTTAGGGGCCCACGAGCTGAGCAGCCAGTTAGGCTCATTTAAGAGCTGTGAAGCACACTGACTGGGATTTTCCAGTTGGCCTCCAGTTTCCCAGCGCAATGAGGGGGAGGGCAGGAACGCGGTGGGGGGTGGGTGGAGGGGGGGGTGGGGGATGGTGCGGCGGCGGGTAGGGGTGATTTAACTACCCAGGGGTGGAAACCCAGTGGCAGGCCAAGAGGCCCAGTGCTCCAGGCAGGCGTACAGACCCTCCTTTGCCCGCTTGGGTGTGGGAGTAGTCACAAGCCTCCCTGTAGAGGAGGTCCAAGTCCACCCCCACCCCCCCACCCCCTTGCCCCAACTAACAGTGGTGCCCTGGCTCCTGAATCTTTTTTTATTACCAGCCTTAAAAAGTTTGGCCTCCCATGTTGAAGCACTCTCTCAGTTACTTTACCCTCGCAACTGCATCCTGCTGCTCCTCTGATTGGCCCATCAGCTGCCAATTGGATGGGAAACCCGTCCCTGTGAAAAATCAGGGGGCAACCACCCCCACCTCCCCCCAACCCCGTGACTGTTTCCTCCCGGGGAGCGGGTTCAGGACCCGAAAGCAGTTCCGGCTCCTATTTCCCTGCCCCAAAGGGAGAGAAATTCCAGCCCCAAATGTGGAGTGGTCTACTCCTGTCCCAATGGGACAGCTTACAAAAGGAGCCTCACCCAGCATGACTGCTGCACAGCTCAGGGTAGTAGGAAGGTGTCTGGAGCAGTTTAATGATCTGAATAATCACCGAATGGAATTTGGGTTCATTAGTGGGGTGGGGAGGTGGGGGGGGTAGGATAGGAACTCAAACTGACTGAGGTCAGTTTTCATTGGATCAGAGGCCTGAATAAGGTGGAGGGAAGCAAGTCATTTAACGCAGACTGTGGTTGGGCAGGGCAGCAGAGAAATCGGAAAAAAATCTGTGCACACGCACAGACTTCTCCACCCCAACTCCTCCACACACACCCCCCCCCCCCCCCCCCCTCCTCTGGAATTATGTGGAATAAATGTGCAATGGTCTCAAAAAAACCCAGTTAGCATCATATAGGAAAAATGTTACATAATGGGTTTGTACCTCACATGTGGAGGATAGGCACATACAATGGCGCTTAACGCGAGGAGCATGGAAAATGTTATTGGTGGGATGTAATGTTCAAAGCAGGAGAGTGTCAGTTGAAAGGTCAGTAATGGGTTTTGCAGGTTTCCTCAAGGGTTAGTGAGACAGTTACTTCAAATACTTATATACTTTCAAATACTTTCAAATACTTTTCAATACTTTTCAATACTTACACCTCCCTCAATGGAAGACGTTAGGCAAGGCTATGCGAATTATAACCACTCAGTGGAAGCAAGCATATTAATCGAGGTGGTCTCTCATGGTTTTTATATGGTAATTGGCTGGATATGTTCACAGAACCTTCATAGGCAAAAATACTGCGATCTTTTTCGAGGTGTGGGTTTCTCCTCGTATATCCTTGTCGCATTTTGATGCATCTGCTGGCATGCGCTGGTGAAACTGAAGCTGAATGTTGATAGACTTTCTGCTGAAATTGACGGGCAACAATCACCTATATTTTTATTACGTTTGCTGTGGTTAATTGGTGGTGAATGTTGGTGAAATTAATGAATGTTGATGGACTTTTTGGTGAAATTGGTGAATGTTGGTGAATTTTCTGGTGAAATTGGTTGAGGTGGATGGATTTTCTGATGAAATTGATGTATTTGTGTGTGTATTTCATCAGGTGTCTTTTGAGAAATTTGTAGAGTTGGTTGACTTATTGCCTTATTCGGGTAGTCTGAATATTCTGTAGAGCATTTACATTGTTGCTGATATGTTTGGTGTGTGTCTTAATGAATAAGAAAAAAGCTGAGGTTTTTGGTATATCTTTGTGGTTTGCTTGTGCTGTGCTAGACTGTCGATGGTTTTGGAGTATGGTTGCAGTCTTTATGCTTTGTTGCTGATGTGCTTTGACAGATCATAGCATGTTAGCTGCGTCACTTGATGGGATATTGTAATTTGGGTGGTTGCTGTTCTAGCTTTTTAAATTCATTTACAGGAAGTGGGCATCACTGGCTGGGCCAGCATTTATTGCCCATCCCTAATCGCCCTTGAGAAGGTGGTGGTGAGCTGCCTTCTTGAACCGCTGCAGTCCCTGTGGCATAGGTACACCCACGGTGCTGTTAGGGAGGGAGTTCCAGGATTTTGACCCTGCGCTGGGAGGTGGTGCTGTCATGGTATTGTCACTGGGCTGGTAATCCAGAGACCCAGATTGATGCGCTGGAGACCTAGGTTCGAATCCACCACAGCAAATAGTGGAATTTACATTCAATAAAAATCTGGAATTGAAAGTCTACTGATAACCATGAAACCATTGTCATCTGGTTCACTAATGTCTCTATAGGGAAGGAAATCTGTCGTCCTTACATGGTCTGGCCTACATGTGACTCCAGACCCACAGCAACGTGGTTGATTCTTAAATGGCCTCGCAAGCCACTCAGTTGTATCGAAACTGCTACGAAGCCAATAAAAATCTCGTGGCAGTGTTGATGGGTTTTGATTATGTTTCAGTGACTTTCTGATGTATTTTGTTGACAAGCCTGGATAGAGTCACAGACACTTGTGTTATGTTACTGGTCAGTTTTGTTGGGTTGCTGATGTTTCATCAGCTTGCTGTGTGGGTGGGGTAGATGATTGGTGCACTGTTATGATATGATTTAGTGGATTGTTGTGGTATTTTAAATGTTTGTGTATTTTTAAAGAATTGCTGGAACATATTGAGCCACAGAGTCTTTACCGAAAAGGAGGCCATTCAGTCTATCGAGTTCATGCTGGCTCTCTGTAGAACAACCCATTCAGTCCTACTCACTCACTCTTTTCCCATAGCCCTGCAAGTTTATTTCCCTCAAACACTCGACCAATTGGAAATTTGCTAAGATTGAGGACGGATTTGCTGTTGTTTTTTGGGTGGGTGTGTTTTTCCTAGGACACAAGGGAGAATTCCCGATCTGTTCTTCAAAGCAGCACCATGGAATCTTTTGTGTCCACCTGAGTGGACCTTGAACATCTCATCTAAAAGAAGACACTTTTGACAGTGCAGCACTCCCTCAGTACTGCACTACACACGAGCCTCTGGGGAGTGGGGCTTGAATCCACAACCTTCTGACTGAGGTGACCCAAGCCATTCTAGAAGATCACTTTTGGTACTGACTGACTGTACACAAGGTACACGCCGCTTGTACAAGGTCAGCAGTTGGAATGAATTCACTGAATCAGCTCGCACTGTTTCAACCAGCAACCTGTCCCAAAAGCAAAATACTGCAGATGCAGGAATTCTGAAATAAAAGCAAAAGAAAAAATGCTGGAAATACTCAGCTGGTCAGGCAGTGTCTGTGGAGAGAGAGAAACAGAGTTAACGCTTCAGGTTGAGATGACTTTCATCAGTCTGAAAAAAAAGTGAACATCCTAACTTTGAACTTACTTCTGTTCTCGCCTAAACAAGTGAATCTCATCTGTCCAGTTGAATCCAGCTGATCCACAAAACACTTGATGACTTAAAAACCTTAGTCATATCACCCTGTTGTCTACATTTGCCTTGACTACCAAGACCCAATTTGTTGAGCCTCTCTGTGTAACCAAAGTACTTTAAACTGAAGTATTCTGATGTTTGGATGGACCCCCTTTTCTGTTTGACTATGAATGAGACAAGTGCGCATGTTCTGCCATCTATAATTGCAGGGCTTGCACAATGAAATTACTAAGGGAGGGGTGGATGGAGGTCACATAGCTCCAGTCTCTTCTTCTAATGGGGAATGCCCTCCGGAGGCTTAAATTCCTCACTTGTGCTGTCACTGGAGTGGAACTGAATGCTGGAGGGTTCCAGCTCAAAACCCACCAGGCAGCAGTTTCAAAGCAGAATGAACTATTTAACATAAGAGTGGTGAAAGGGCGTTAATAAAAGTCCAGATCTCCTCCTTTCAGGATTGCTGCCAATTCAAAGAATGAGTCAGGAATCCCAGTACACGAGATTTCCACTTTTCATGAAACATATTTCAGCAAGATGTTTAAGGTAACCTTGACTTGTTTTGATGACGCAATTATTGGACGGGCAGTTACCTTGCTAACACATAATAGATGGACCATCCTAGGAATGCGGTTGGCAACCCAATTTTATACTTGACATGTACAGATAAGGAAGCTTCCTCGCATTCATTCCTGGCACATGGTGTAGAGCTAATTTCAGCCAGGTTCAGTGGCAGTAGTGCAGATCAACCTTGATCTAATTAAACGGCAGAGCAGGTTCAAAGAACCAAATTTTTTTTACTTGTTCACGGGATGTAAGACTCGCTGGTAAGGCAAGCATTTATTACCATCCCATCTGCCCTTGAGAAGGTGGTGGTTTCCCGATGCCTTGAACAGCTGCAGTCCATGTGGTGTAGGTACACCCACCGTGACTTTTCTGTAGCGGTTCGGTACAACTGAGTGGCGATTAAGAGCCAAGCATGTTGTTGTGGGCGTGGAGTTACATGAAGGCCAGACCGGGTGGGGATAGCAGTTTTCCTTCACTGTGACAATCTGATAATTATATGTTCATCGATATTGATGTTAGCTCTTCATTCCAGATGTTTTGTACTTAATTAACGAGAATTTTAATTCTCCGGCTGGCATGAAGGGATTTGAACTCATTAGTAGAGTTACAACCACGATACTACCATAACCCTAATTGGCCTATTCCTATTTCTACCGTTCTAGGTTTCTAAAGTGACTTCAATAAATCTTTGGGCTATCCTGAGGAAGCAACATTACCTAAAGGCTCTACTGGTTCATCAATGTGTTTCAGGAAAGGATATTCCCAGCACTATCCAAGCTGGCCTCCTGTGACTGAAGTCTATGCCATGTATATGAAGGAATTATGTCAGCCACAGGGCAGCTTGGGATGGGGGAAAGATGTGGATTGGTCAGTTTTGTTTATTGCTGAGAATTAATAGGGGAGGCAGTGGCGTTGTGAAATTGTCACTGGACTAATATTTCAGAGTAGTCCCAAGGTAATGACCTGGGTTCAAATCCCACCACAGCAGATGGTGAAATTTGAATTCAATAAAAATCTGGATTAAAAGTCTGAAGATGACCAAGAAACCTGTACCGATTGTCATGAAAACCCATCTGGTTCACTAATGCCCTTTAGGGAAGGAAATCTGCTGTCCTCACCTGGTCTGGCCTACATGTGACTCCAGACCCGCAGCAATGTGATTGGCTTTTAAATGCCCTCTGAACGAGAAGTAATTAGGGATGGGCTAACCAGTGACACCCATGGTCCATGAATGAATTTAAAAAAAAAAAGAAACTGGAGTTGAAATTTTCTTGGAGCTGTCCCCCAATCCGTGCCTGGAAGTGCGGTCGCAATCCTGTTTTCCGGCCAAGTTATGGAAGAGGAGTGGGAGCACTCCGATGGTATTTCCAGCCTGAAAGTGCCTTGCTGGGACAAGCTGTGTAATTATGTGTAAAATAAACAGTGGGGAATATTTTGCTGATTTGGAACACAGATTGTGTAAAGGCGACAGCCCTTCTTGAACGGGAGCCAATCATTTCTCTGAAGACTTACCCTTGTTTCTCTGCACCCTCGGGCCTGTTTGTTTCCTGCAGGATGTCCCAGAAAGCCAGTGAGTGGTGCTTCTACCGAGGCTGGAGATTCTGGAATTTTCTCTGCCATTTGGCTGTTTTCGCAACCTGTCTAGATCCCACAGGTAAGCAAATCTCCTTCTTAGCAAGTGGGAGGAAATCATCATTTCAGTTTTGATTGTTTCACAGTTGATGAGACGTTTCTGGCTCATTTTAAAACGATGACTTCTTTTTAAGTAAAACATTGTCTTTTTTTTATTTTGAATGTTTTGAATCGAGTAATCCAGAAACCGCTGCTGACCATATTAGTGGGTGAATTCGTAAAGCGTTTCCATGACATTCCACAGTGATTGCTACATTGGGATGTCTGCTTTAAGTGAACAGACCTCCTGTATTTTTGTCCACAGGGAGTCAAGACAAGTGGAATCTTCAGGTTAAGCAGGGTTAGAGGCGGAGGGAGGGGGATAATTGGATTAAGGGCCTGCAGATATCATTCAATTTCACCATCGAACCATGCGCTTTATGCTTTTTTTTTAAAATATATTTCCAAGATAAACTCCTGCGTCAAGATTTGCAAAGAGATACTGGAAATAAGGCATGTAGAGAATGTAGTGGATGTAGAGAAAATGTTTCCACTTGTAGGGGTGACCACAACTAGTGTCCATGAATACAAGATAGTCACCAAGAGTGCAAATAGGGAATTAAAAGAAGCTTCTTTAACCAGAGAGTGGTGAGAACGTGGAACTCGCTGCACCAAGGAGTGGTTGAGATGAATAGTATAGATACATTTAAGGGGGGGCTAGATAAGCACGTGAGTGGAAAAACAATAGAGCTTTATGCTAATAGGGTGAGATGTAGAAGGGTTGGGGGAGTCTCTGAGCATAAACACTGGCATAGACCAGTTGAACTAAATAGTCTGTTAATGAACACTGACAGTACAAAACAAAAACAGAATTACCTGGAAAAACTCAGCAGGTCTGGCAGCATCGGCGGAGAAGAAAAGAGTTGACGTTTCGAGTCCTCACGACCCTTCGACAGAACAAACTTGCCAGGCTGTAATTTTACCTTTCCAGCTGTGGTGGTGCTGCGATGGGAAGCAATTGCAACTTACCAATTTGCATCTTGCAAATATGGGCATAGGAACTTAGAAGGGAAAAAGTTGACAGAAAGTGAGTGCAGATAATCTCTAACTTATAAATAAACTTACAGTTAATCAGCAAGTTGTACAGCAATTTGAGAAAGATGGAAGTAGAGCTGAATGGAGAGAAGGGGTTTCCCAACTACGCAGGCTGAGGAGTTGGGTTAGGCAAAGCTGAAGACCTCCACAGTGCCACCAACTCCTGGAGGAGTATAATTACAGTGTGACAAGTTTACATAGCCAATTTCCATTTGACATGTGGATGCAGGATGTAGGAATTTACAATGTGGAATGTTGGTATAAAAATGTGAGTGAAATGTAACCACAGGAAGGCTGTGAAGACATCTGTGTTTTAATAAATTATAGATGGGTTAAGATCTATATAAAATAATAAACAAAACAGTATCAAAACACTTAATAGGCACTGATATTGACAGCAGCAGGTTTTAAATTAATGTCTTCATTGAAATGGTCATTTCTTTTATTGTGTACAGTATGCTATGATTTTCTCTTAATCTAATTTCTAATTTGTTCCATTCCACTTGTCCTTCTTCTGTGCTACCAGTTTATTCCATTCCCTTTCTCTTGCCAAGCTTGCTTTCATTAATGGAACTAAACCCTGCATAAGGAACTAACATATGTGCATGATTTAAACCACTTGAGCACTCTGAAAGGCAAGCCTGGTTTCTTGTATTCTGAATCACTCCCTGATCCTAACAAGTCATGACAAGTGTGTCTTGGCCCTATATTCCTCTCACGTCTCTTCTGATTGAAAGCTTCAGGGCAGTGGGCAGTTGGCACCATCTGGTGTGGCATCAGTTCATACAGAACAGGAAGGTATTGTGAGCAACTGCCACTCTGGGCTTGGGTGCTTGTTCTCCTGTAGAACCATTCATAGCGGGTGCTAGAATTGGTCTGTCCGCTTCTGAGTTTGGAAAGTGCGCAGGCCGTGCCATCCTGGGTCAAGAGCTGTAAATGGCTCCTGCTGAGAAATAGCCCGCTCCAAGTTACTGCTTTTGTCTCACGTGGGAAAGAGAGCTGTAGGGCGGAGGGCTGTGGCTCACATGAGACCAACCTCAACACAAGACCACATCTTCGGTAGAGGATGGGAGAAAGCGGTAGGCATTTGAGTAACAAGCAGCTGCTTTGTGCAGTGTCTTGAAAGGCATCGTAAACAAAATATCATCAACAAAGTAATAATTATTGTTTTAGAGAGTGATAACATGGGGCGTATTGACAAATGCCACCAGCATTGGTGGTGTACTGTAACAACAACTTGCACTTGTATAGCTTCTTTAGTTTAGTGAAACATCTCGAAGCATTTCCCAGGAGTGCAATCAGATCCAAAATTGATGCCAAACCATAAAAAGGAGATATCAGGAGCCGTGAGCAAGAGCTTAAGCAGGGTTTTGAAGGACAGGAGAGATGCAGAGAGATTTAGGAGGGAATTCGTGAGCCTAGAACCTAGATACTGAAGACATGGCTGCTATTGTTGGAGCGATTAAAATTGGGGATACTCAAAAAACCAGATTTGGAGGAGCACAGAGACCTCAGAGAGCTGGGGGTCTGGAGGAGATTTCAGAGATAAGGATAGGCGAGAGCATGGAGTGATTTGAAAACAAGGATGAAAATTTTCAAATTGAGGCGTTGTTTAATCAGGAGCCAATATAGATCATTGAGGGGTGATGGACAAATTGAACTTGACAGGAGAGATTTGGAAGATGTGAGGTCAACCAGGAATGTGTTGGAACAGTCAAGTCTAGAGGTAACAAAGGCATGAATGAGCATGGATTTTAGTGGGCAAAGGCGTTAACTCACTACAATGTACGGGTTAAAATAGTGAGCAGGCGAACGTCTCGTGAATGAATGAAGGGCTATGTTGTAAGATTTATGACTAAGCATCGCACACCCAGTACACTGAAAAATTGTGTCCTTGCAAAATTTACCCTTAAGTGTTTTCTCACAATTATCTTTAGGCTTCGGAGAGGGTCCTGGTTGTCCAGCGTCTCATGATGAATTAGGCTCACTAGAGTGGACATTGGGGTTGACGATAGGCTTCTGCTGTGCTGAGGCCATAGTCAACTAGCCTGTCAGCATTTATGTTTGCATATGAAGAAACAGCCTCATTGGTTGAGATTTTATTTACATCAAAATGAAGGATGGAGTCTGACTATCAAAACCACTTTACAGAGCTAAATGTAAATGTCAAAAAAGGAGCTGGATAAATATTGGGTTAGGGACTGGAATGAGGGTTATAGGGATAGATGCAGGGCTCAAATGATCAAATATTTCATGGGATTTCATACTTCCTGTATTCCAAGGACCAGAAGTAAAGAGGATGTTTGTTAAGTGGAGTAAGGCAGCACTGAATAATTGTAGTGGTGGGAAGTATTTGGAAGTTTTGTTTGATTATCTGCAATGAATAGTTAAACACAGTTTACAGCCATGAGATTAAATGGTTTGGCTACAATCCATGACATGGTGGTAAATGGTCTATGAAGGAGGAAGATTTAAAAGCCAAATGCCCTATTTCTGTTTGACATTACTTTCATGATGCTAGGAACTGTTGAATGTTGCTGACATGATGCGGAGGCTGTGGAAATGGGGAATATCAGTGATGGTGGTTAGAATGGATGTTCCTCATTGACAGAGGGAAACTTGCAGATAGCTCTGATAGCATGAGTACGTGATAATTTTGATAAAATATATTATTGGGGCTGAAAATGTAAAGATTACCTGGAATACTGACTTTGTTACAATTCTGAATGGAATTGTGGATCGTCAATTAAGGTTCTCCTGTTGTGTTAGAAATGAAGATGATGCTAATAGTGTTAATTCCATGGATATTATTGGCACCACTCATCATGCTGGGCAGTAGCAACACTGTGGAAGTTATGATCATGTTAGGTAGAAATGATAATATGTGTAACTGAGGATGTTGTGCATTTTTGATCTCATTGTATGAAGTAGGTGGTGATGCATATTGATAATATTGGATATTAATGACATAGAGTTTGATAAGGTTGAATACTGCAGATAACCTTGGGCATTGTTTACAGTTATGTGTTAGGAGTAGTGTTTTATATATCTGACAATGCTATGTACTGTTGATAATCTTTTAAATCTTTTAAATCTATGTACTGTTGATAATGGAGGCAGTTTTCCGTATTGTTGACGATGATGGCCATTGTTAATTGTGATTGCGAATTATGCTTTGTGCTCTGCATTGTTGACTGTGTTATGTATAATTAATAGTGTTACAAATTGCTGCTAGTAGATAGTGTTACATATAATTGGCAGCATTGTCTATCATTCATAGTATTATGTATATTTCACACTGTTATATAATGAGGAAATTGTAATTTATAACATGATACTATGAATTACTATTAGCTATTGCTAATTGTGTTATGTATTGTTGATAGCATTGAGTGTAATTCATAGTATTATGCTTAATTCATTCTTGGGATGTGGGCAATACTAACAGGGGCCATACCTAGTTGCTTTGGGAAGATGGCAGTTTGCCTTCTTTTTGATCTATTACAGTTCTGAAGGTAATAGTGCTCCTAAGAGGGTATTAGGCAATAAATTCCCAGACCCATCAATGACAGACATGTCCAGAATGGCATGTCACTTGAAATTGATGGTGTACCGAAACCAATAACACTGTGGCACTTGTCCTAGTTAGAGGTAGAGGAGGTGAAGGGGTTGTTGGGTGGTGGTGTGCTTGAACAGTAGCATGCCTGCAGTGTTATGTATTATTATTTGTGTTTGGCACTGCTGATGTTGTTATATATTGATGTTATTGATCAGTATAGTTCATAGCTCTTTAGTATTATTGATTGTGCTTGGTGCTATGTAGTGTACAGTCTTATGCATTGCTGATCTGAGTGTTGTTGATTGTGCTTGTCTGCACTTGAATGTCGAAACAACAACTTGCATTTATATAGCACCTTTAATGTAGCAAAATATATCCTGTGGCACTTTACAGGAGTGTTATTAGACAAAATTGGACATCGAGCCAAAGAAAGACGGGTGGCTAAAAGCTTGTTTAAAGAGGTAGGTTTTAAAGATGACAGGAAAGATGTGCCTAAGAGTAAAGAATGGGCAATAGAAGTGATTGGGCTCAGTTTTAGACAAGACATTGTAATGCTTTGTGTTTTGTAATAACCATTGACTGTTGCAAGCATGTAAAAATAGTTACCAAAACCCACAAACAACTCTACATGTCTATGCATCACCCGAATGACACGTGCAGTCCTGACTATCTCTGTGTTTGCTGCTTCTCTTGCCTTGCTGGTGCTAACAACTGCAACCTCTTCTCATCTCGATGTCTTCACAGCATTGACACACTGTTTCTGCTACAGTTCTGGACCCATTATCCCTATTCAGGCAGTGCATTTGTTCCTGGCTCTTAAATAGATTAAACCCCAATGAGTACGTTTGGGCTGAGTGGTACTTGAAGTGCACGGAACAGGAAGATGCTAGAATCTGTTGGCGGATTGGGCTTAGGCTAAGTAACGGACAAGTTCATATTGTACTCCCACTCTAGTCTATAAGCTAGTGGCACTTGCTGGAAGGTGCTCCAATAAAGGTGTGGAATGAGGAATGCTTCACCATAGGACAGTCTAAGCCAAGGGCACCTTATTGCAAAAGGGTGATTGGGGCCTCCATTGAGAGGCTCCAGCCCTATCTGGCACCCCCTTCCCCAGCACCAGGGAGCTCCTGCAAACAAGTGCTCCATCAAACCCGCTCTCATGCAGCAAACCTATTGGATTCCAGTTTCCCAACTTTTAAACATATTGTCAGAATTGGAGGAGTGAGTGCAGGTATCCCACAGGATTGCAGGATTGGAGGAGATTACAGAGATAGGGAGGGGTGAGGCCCTGGAGGGATTTGAATACAAGGATGAGAATTTTAAAATCAAAGCATTGCCATACCAGGAGCCAATGTAGGACAGTGAGTGCAGGGGTGATGGGCGAATGGGACTTTGCGATAGGTGAAATGAAATAGTTGGATGATTCAAGGTAATGAGGAGTCAGGTGAGGGCAAACTCCCTCTACCCTCTGCACATAACAAAATCATACAGTACTATGACTGTAAAGGATGGGGGTGGCAGTCTGTTTACACCCAGCACATGTAAGGAATTTCCCTCCCTAGTAAGGACACAATTGGTTTCAGCTTTGATAAGAGTTGATAAGGTGGGTAGAGACAAACCATTTCCTCCGATGGGACATTCCAGAACAAAGGGGCATAACCTTAGAATAGAGCCATGATGTTAGGAAGCACTTGTTGACACACAGGCTATTGGAGATCTAGTACTCAATCCCCCCAAAAAGTAATTAATGCTGGAGGTCAGTTGCAAATTTCAAAACTGAGCTAGATCGGCTTTGTTGGTTAAGGGATGAAGGGTTATGCAACCGAGGTGGATAGATGGAGTATGGATGCAGATTGGCCAAGATGTAACCGAATGGTGGAACAGACTCAAGGGGCTGAATGGCCTCCTCCTGCTCCCATGTCCCTATGATACTGTCCGTGGTAAGTGACCTGCTTTCGATCACTGTCCAGTCAATCGCGTGGAGTTTATTGAGTCGGTTTGAGTGGTGGACGATTGCACACAATAGCCCAGCATCAGCTGACACTTTCAGGCAGGGAATTGTGAGCGTTATAGGGTTTGGGGTGTCTGAGGTGAAGCCCTGTAGTGAGCCCAGAGGGTCCAGACTGTAGCTGGTGACATTCCAGTGCTGTGCTCTTGTGAATTGGTGTCAAGCGACTGACTGCATGCCTGGAACTACATCTTGGCAGCCTCCCCTATCCTGACCTTTCTGGGACTCTGTCCAATATGTGTCAATGTGAGTTTTCTGAGGTCAAATTGACAATTATAATTGTGTTCCATTTTCTTTTCCTTTTGTTGGGGTACAGCAGTGTTGGGCTGCTCAGAATGCACAGAAACTCTAACCGATCCCTCTGGACAGTTCACATCCCCTTGCTTCCCCAGAGAGTATGTTTCTAATTTAAATTGTCTCTGGACCATCCAAGCCCCTTCTGGATTTATCATACAGTTGACCTTTCACGAGTTCGAGTTAGAGGAAGCCCAAAGATGTCTGTACGACGTTGTTTCAATAAACACTGGGGCCGAGTTCATAGAATTTTGTGGTGTCACAGCTAAGGGCCTCACGTTGAACTCGACGGGGAGTAAAATGATTGTCACGTTCAAGACTGACTTTAGCATCCAAAAGAAGGGCTTCAGAGCCACCTACATACAAGGTATGTGATAAAGGAAATGGCATAAAACTACATGAGTATGTGGCTTTCAGAATTGTTTACTAAGACTAATGATGTATTTCGAAGAAAGAGACACTTGCATTTATATAGTGCCTTTCATGACCTCAGGTCATTTGCTTTACAGACAATGCAGAACTTTTGATGCATAGTTAATGTTGTAATATAGGAAACCTGGTAGCCAATTTGTGCACAGCAAGCTCCCACAAATTGCACTGTGATGATGACAGAAAATCTGTTTTATTGCATTCTGTAACTGACTCCCAGATATCCATTATTCTGTATATGAACCACCTGAACCCCTCGATTACATTCCAATCTGTAACACCTGCCAAGATGTCAATTATTCTCTATATAAACCATCTGAACCCTTCAATTAGATTCCAGCCTGTAATCTCCTCCTAGGTATCCATTGATCTGATTATTGAGGTACTTAATCAATGATGATTTTTACCTAATTCCTCAATCAAGCGTTTCTTAAACCGGTTTGCATTTTGTTGCCAGCTGTTTGGTTTGAAAAGCATTCTGCACACGCACATCAGTACGGGTGTGTGGTTTCAGCAAGCTGAAATAAAACAATGGCACATCTGGCCCTTCAATGTACCAGCCACAAAGCAAATAGCTGGATGGACCAGTGTAACATCTGGGGCAGGCCCGACCCAATCTCCGGCGGGCAGGGAGCAGATCCACGCCGGAGAAGTGGGCCCCGCCAATTAAGGCCCACCCAGCGTGACATCCGGTGGGAAGCGCTATGTGCTCCCTGGGTGGGGGGGATTACCCAAAGGCCAGAGCGCGCTCTTTCATGCATGTGCACAATAGAGCGCACATCTCCCTGAGGCTAAGTGCAGCCTCAGGGAGATCGCTTCCACTTTGAAAAATATTAAAAATAGAGAAAAAAAAATTCCCTAACATGTCCCCATCGGGTGACAATGTCACATGAGATGGGACATGTTCATAATTTACAGAATAACTTTATTACAATTTTTAAAACCCTGCATTAAACCTCATCCCGCCACTGGATGAGGTTTCATGTTTTTTCTAGTTCCCGCTGGGGTTCCTGGCCAACCCACCAGCCTTAAGATCCTTTAAAGGGCAGATCCTTTAATTGTTTCGATGATCCTGTCAATGGCCTCAATTGGCCATTGACAGGTCGGCGGGCGAGCAGCTGATATTGCTGCGCCCCCGCTTTCCTGAAATTTTAAATGGGGCGGGATGAGTTTGGGGATTCCCCCTGACATCACCCTGCATCGGCAAGCGGGCCCCACCCCCTGCTTGCCGATGGCAAAATTCTGCCCCTGACCTTGGACAACACTGAACTGAAGGTAAACTGTATATCTGGGCCCTACAGCATCAGCTCAAAATAACACTTAACTGCTTCGAAATAAACACTGACATCGACATAGAATTTGATATGGACCAAGCTATACATTCTCATTGCAGTGTTTCAGTGGAAGAGGAGTGCGGTAGTATAGTGCTCATGTTATTGGACTGATAA